>NC_079912.1:1103489-1195989 GCF_024868665.1 Triplophysa rosa | reverse complement strand
AAGGACTTTGGTTTACTTATGAGCACTTGAGCTTAAATGAGACTTAGGGTGTTTGTAATGACGTAGGTTATGGTGTCGACCATGATTTGTTGCAATTTTGAGGTGTTCAGTCTTATTATGATTTAAGAAAATAAATGCGATGCTCACCTCACAAATCAACTGTTTCTAGTTTTTCACTGATGTGTCTCTTAAGTGTTGAGGACTAGTGCTGCTTTGAGCCTACATTCAGTATGAGTAAAATACTCAAGTACTGTTAAAATCAGATACTCAAAGACTTTTACTCAAGTCGTTTTGGAATTGGTGACTTGTAACTTGTAATGGAGTAATTTTCACTGCAAGGTATCTGTACTTTTACTTTAGTATGGTTTTCAGGTACTCTTTACACCTCTGGACGTAAGCAATATAAGATTACCCTGTTGAAAAAACCAGCATATGGTTTGGTAAGGTAGGTTTTGAAGATAGTAGCTGGTTTGTGCTGGTTTAAGCTGGTTTAGGACCATTTTAAACCAGCTCAGGACCAGGGATGGATTACTGACCGGGCCAATGGGGACAGTGCCCAGGGGCCCTTGCCTACCATGAGCCCGAGGGGGTCATGGGCTTCAAGGTTGCGCCATCCAGTTTGTTACAGAAAACCCAACAACAATGAAAACAAATGTTTATCTGTTTAATATATGGGTCCCATAGCCTGTACAAGGTCTCTGTGGATACCCTGTAAAAAATGAAATGATCAACAAATCATGGCAAAATATGTTTTTATGTTATCTTTAACTTATTAAATTAAATTTAACTTATTAATTAAATTACAGCACATTTAAATAGCATTTTCTGAATATTTTGCTTGATGATTTTATGTTTACAGACATGTGTCAAAGGGGCATTTTATGGTGAGAAATCATTTTTTATTTATGTGATGCATTAAAAACATTTATATTTTTTTATAATATATTTTATATTTCATACGCATTAATTTGGTCCATTGTTGATTTTTTTGCTGTGTGCTAATATTAGACTTCTATAAACCCTGCACAGATCATTTTTAGCGTAGCGCAAGCATTTGATGCAGGGCGAGAACGGTTTTAATATTCATTATCATCTTTACTTTCACTTTCTATAACTGTGAATGCGAAACTAAGGGAAAGAACTGAAAAAATGTGGGAGGGGTCCCTTGGAGGTAACTGGGCCCGGGGCCCTTTGAAGTGATAATCCGTCCCTGCTCAGGACCAGCACAAACCAGCTACCATGCTACCATCATTCAAAACTTACCTAACCAACAACAGGGTAAGAAAGAGCAAACGATGAAAAACTGAAAGTGTGTTTTCTAAATAAATGTTTATGATTGATTTAACAGAATAATGCTGGGTTGTGTGTTGTTAGGATTTTCTGGGTGTTGCTTGCTGGCCCGAGTCAAATGAGCCCAACCTGACGTTCTGGTCACTAGTTATGGGTCAAGTTCATTTTTTAAGTCTGTGTATTGTTTAGCCGGTTAATATGGCTTTGAAAACTAACATCACATCTCTAGTAAACACGCTAGTGATGCTTGATTGAACAAAAACACACACACACAAAGATCTAATGATGAGGAGACAGCGAGTGAAGATTAAAGAAAAAATGGCCTGTGATGGTATTAGTGTGAAGATCCGCGGTTCTCAAGCAAGTCATAGAGAACACGACTCTGAACCGTTTCTGAGTTGCAGACACATCCAGGCGCTTTAAAATGCGAACGCATGTTCACGGGCAGACAGACGGGCATATTGAGTGATTCTTCTGTATTCACAGCACCTTCAGCCGCTGATCTGAGCGCAGAATAAAATCATACGTGAGTTCTGCCATCATTCATCAAGTCAACATGAAATCCTTCTGTTTACTTTATTTACAGTCAGACTCACGTGATCATTTAATATGAAACAGAACTATAAAAACTAACGGGAGATTAGAGGACATTTTGGGGGATAAATTAGATGAGAAATGTTTGAGTTTATATTATCCTCTCATTGAAGGTTTGATTTGAAGCTGTAAAGTGTTATGATGGTGACCGCATGTCAATCTCAAGCCCGCTGTCAAAAAACTGCTCATGAAAATGAAATTCTGTCCCAGAGGAGCTCCGGTCAACATTTCTCCGGTGTGCTATATTCTGCATTATTATTGTTTCCCATTCGGTTGAGCTGTAAATTCATCATTGGTCATAATGATCTGCTTTAAATAAAGACCGAGAGAGAGAAATAGATGCAGGTCTCTGTTTGCTACTCCTGTAGAAGTCGTTGCTAAGCAAAGATCTTCAGGCGCAAGACATGAAAATACCGTCTTCAGTTGCTTATGTTTGAAATCCATGTGACTTTGTCAGATAATGAGAAGTCCAGCGAAATGTTCAGGGACTATTTTCAGAAAATAATAGATTTTTATTGTGTTCCTCACAGAAAACATCGATCATATGGCTTTTTAAATCCTGTTAAGTTGGAGTTGAATTATTCATGTCTGTGACCCCATCAGTCACCTCTAGACCCCGGACCCCTCATCGGGCCGCTGATCAAACAGGTGTCGAGCAGGTATCCACAGAGACCTCTCAATTATTTATCCGGCCTTTCCCTTCACTAGTGTATTCTGCTCATTACGATGTTGTGAATGTTTCATCGCAGCGGCTCTTTCTCTAGTGTGGTTCATTCTAAGGTTTCACTGCAGGTCAACACAGCAGGACTCGTTCATTACAACACTAATCCCTGCTGACATGCGCTTATACTCCATCAATACACCACCTATGAACTTCACCCACACATTAAACCTAATAAATAAACCTTCACCTTCTGCGGAGAGAGCTGTGAATGTTTTATATATTTTTTTCAAATATTCTTTCTTAGACGTTGTTCAGTCAATGGACATCTCAGTTATGCTTCATTTAAATATCAGTTTGGTGAAATTGTGTTGTTTAGATTTGTTGATATAAATAATGTTGGTAACATCGTGATCGGTTGAGAAATGTTTGAGGAGACATCTGAGAAGCAGGACACTTTAGAGAACGTCTCCATTTATTTAATTGGTGGCAAACTAGGGATGTCAAATGATTAATCGCGATTAATGAATAAAAGTTTGTGTCTGTATACTGTGGATATTAATTTTGTATTTATAAACACAAACAAATACATGTATACCTGTATATATTTAGGAAACATTTCAATGAATTTATTTATATTTACCAATAATTTAAATTCTATATCAACATTTATACATTTTTATATTTTTCTTAAATATATGCTAGTATGTGTATGAGTTTGTGTATATACAAAATTAATATGCACAGTACACGGACATATATTATGTAAACACAAACTTTTATTTTGGATGCGATTAATCATTAGACATCCCTGGCAACAATGACACCTTGTTATCTCAGAAATATCTCGTGCATGTTATTGTTTTCATGCAGTAATGTCTATGCAGGACAGTTACAACATTGTGATAAACTTGTGTTCCCAAATGGTGCATGCATGAGTGCATGCTGTATGTCATCGCAGGTTAAGTGTGTTGTGAAACGCATCATCGAGTTCTTTGTGAAGCTAATACGCCCTTTTCACATGACGTCACGCATCTTCCGTTCTGCCGTGGTGCAGTGTATCGTTACTTCCGCTAGCACTCCAGTTCATAAGGTGGCAGTAATGCACCTATAAGCTGGTTTGCCAACTGCCAGTAAAACTCAAGAAGAAGCGCAGCTAGCACCTCAGAATGGAGTTTACCAAGTCCCTTGCACATCTGCCACAAATACGGCTAGATGATGTACAACGTTGTGACAAGCAGAGCGGGACGAGAGAGATGCGGTGCAGTTCCCTCACGGCCCTCGTCCCGCTCTGCTTGTCACAAACATCTTGCAGACAAATTTTCGCTAACGACAACATCAAAGGTAGAGAAAGGATACAAATTCTTCGTTGAACAGTACCTGTTTGATTATGAAGGTAAGTGTTTTGTTTTGTTTTTGTGTTAGCGAAGGTGCTAGGATAAGTACTTGAATACGTGTTCTGTCAGTTTTTTTTCCACTGTTGTTAAATTCCTGCACGACGGCAAAACGGAAGTTCTTTTTCTTCTTCTTGATTGTTGCAAGATGGATGTTATGATACACTGCTTTGTGAAAAGGCGGAAGTTAAGTGACGTCATTGTGAAAAGGGCTTATTGCGTTTAATAGGGCAGCAGGTTTACATTGAGTTCATGACTGCTGTGCTTCACATATGGTGTCACGCATCTGATGCTGGACAACACGTGTCTCTGTAGTTCATTACAGCGAGTCTGATTCAAACACTTTCAATTCTTATGAAGTCATATTTTAGGTTCATTAAAGCAAAGTTGTGACTTTCATTTGCTTTATTTATTCGAGAAGAGTAATTGTTTGTTGATTATCTTTCATCCATTATAAATGTATTTACTGTACATTTCCTATTTGTTTCAACGCACTGAAGGACGAATCTATATTTTTTATTATGGTGTGTGTGTACTAGTATGTATACTGAGATTTCTGTCTCTAAGCGATAGCGAGTTAACCCTGAGAAACTCTTTTTCCTCTCAGACTTTGGCAGCATGTATTATTCTGTAGGTGTAACTCAGGCCTGCCTGGATTTGGTGTCTATATATACCGGCTCATATCTGATGACACAATTCCATCTGAAAAATGACTCCAGCGTCCACTCTCGACTCTCCGCTAAATAGCTGCTGTTACAGTCAAACAGACATCCGACAGGAAAATACAGCAACCCAATAACGTCTGGAGCTCCAGATGGCCCCAACAAGACCTGAACACGGCAGGAACCCTATCTCTAGTTTGGCCGAGCGTTTGGAAGAAGGTATAAAAAGTGCCCTGGCCTATCCGAGTCGAAACTGGCTAACCCAGAGTTGTGGTGTAACTTCAGCCGCGGGCTTGAAACCACAACCAGATGTCAGGTGCCCCACAGGCTGGCTCGCCGCAGGGTTACGGTTTCTCCTAATTGCTTTTACCCACTGCTCGCCATCTCCGTGTTTCACCTGACTGGAGATCCCCATTCATTTTTAATCCTTCATTCTAATCTTATTTGGTTGGCCGGGCGGCTGAGGGTCAGAATTTGTTTCGAGACATCAGAAAAGCCCCTGAGGTTCTTTCTGTTCAATATTCACTCGAGCTCTGCAAAACATGTGAAGTCTAATGAGCATTAGTATTGGGAATCAATGCCTCTTTCAAACCCGAGCTTTGCAAATAACAAGCTCAGTTATAGTTAAACTGCAGTTAAAAGAACGTTTTAAAGTTAACGTGAAGCTAAATATATAACAAGAAGATTATGTAATGTTTCATTTAATTCAAGTTTATATTTGTAATGTTTTTTTTTACAAATTTTACAACGTTGCAAAATAGAGAATAAATAAATGTGAGAATAAATAAAAAATAAAATGTAAAAATATTGAAATAATGAAAGTAAGCAATGTATAGAATGGGAAAATGACAAATACATGGTATTATACAACACATGGTTTTATTGTAAATCTGTTTTTTATGTAAGATTTTATATTAGCCAGAATAATGCCTGTGGGATTGTATTTCAAATGTAACTTTAATGTAGCTTTAACTTTAACCCAACAATGTCGTGATATACAAAGTTTTAAAAACTTTTTTTACAGATTTACAGATGACGGGATTAGCCATCGAATATTGTTTTCCCTTCTATTCTCTTATGCTTAATTTTACATTGAAAGGAAATGATGATTTCCAGAAACCGCGGGCCATGTGTTTTCATACTGGACACGAGGGACGATCACGGGTACTTGAATATTCAAAGCAGTGACTCGTGTCTTTACTGTATAACTTGACGAGTCCACAATCAATTATTCCTCATTTTAATTTTGTAAACTAGGATAACCCAACTCATTCGAGATGCATGTTTGAAGCATCATCGTCAGTGTTGTGTGATTGACAGCAGAGCAGCATCATCTGCGCCTGTCACAGCCGCGTCCAGACTCCTTTCATCAGCACCACAATGACAGATGACTGGAAATGTGTCCTGTGTTACCAGACACCACAGAGCACTTGTACGCTCTCTGAAGAGACTGATGTTTCACAAGACAACAACCAGCGTCCTCCGGGAGCCGACATGAGCCAAACATGAGATTAAACACAAACACGCTGCGCTGCGCTACACGGACATCGACTGAGAGAAAGCGTTTTATATAACTCCTGACACCATTACAACACCTCACATTAAAATATTCACACTACATTAATCTGTCTAATTATGTGCAACACTTTTAAATGTCAGTGATTTATCTTGTTTTCGGCTGTTGTGGCATTTTAATGCAAACCGTTCTTTAATATCTCATCGTGTCTCGGCAGTGATGAGAGTGAATGAGCAACTGCTCGGCTCTCAGATGTTTCTCTTGATGTTTCTTGATCTCTCACGTGTCTCCTCTGGAGTTTCACAAGAGATCTAAACTTTCAGATTGCGCTCACATACCAAAGTCTGCAGTCAGGTATCATCTCCATGTGTTTCTCTTTTGTGGAGGACTCTGATTTTGTCCTGTTTTTGTTTGATTCTGCTTATTTTCCAGAACGGAGGAGACAGTATAGTATACATGAATGACTGTGTCTGTTATTTTATAGGAGGGAGCAGAGAGAACAGAATATCAGAGACTGTTTTAAGCCAGTAAAGAAGCATCCAGAACATGTTGCAATGACCTAGAAACGGCATATATGAAGCTGTTCAAAATGAACATGAACACCTTAGCAACCCCATCGCCCTGGCAACACCCTTATTGTCCCCGATCCAGCACTTATCCTGTGTTTCACTTGTTTCCTGGCAGCCACCGTGATAAGAGCATCCATGCAGAACGGTAATGCCACTCAATTAGCTGCACTTTTTCCTTCTTTAATTCTCGTCTTCTCACTCATCCCATCTCTCTCTCTTATTCCCTCTGTTCGTTCACCTCACTGTCACTGTGTCCTGTTGTATGTGTCCTGTGTGTCCTGCGCAACGCCACAGAGACTCTATTAAACACCTAATAAGACATTTGGACAGCTTTCAGAAACGCCGAGCTTCGCCTGGTCTCTGTACAGGTTAGAGGGGTCTCGGAGCGAAGGACATCACTCCATTAAACTCACATTAGAGTCTCAGTAAAGGCCTCCGATTGCTTTACAGACGTTCTGCTTACAGAGTTTCCACCGCCCCCTGACATTTGATTCCACGAGTAACTTGCTGTAGTGTATGGTGTATGAGTGGGAGTTTTTTTGTTAATGTGTCCCTTTTTATCTATCAGACGCTCTGCCCTCTGTTTGTGGGATTTCAAAAGCTCCTAATGCACTGATATTTCTTTCCGTCCCAGGAGTGAAGCACACACTATATGTCGTGATTCTGGCTCGTCGTGTCATGTCTTTCTTGATCTGGTGTTAGAGTCACGGCGGGATCCCTTGTTATGTGTGGAGAGAGTCATTTTGACCCTGTCGGCCTTCGATACTCTCTCCGGTCTTTGTCTGTGTTCCCGCCCTTTTGTATCTCTTGTTATTGGTTGTTTATTAGTTCATGCCCCACACCTGTTCCCCTTTGATTTGTCCCTCTATTTAATGCCCCTGTGTTCTCTTGTCTGGTGTTGGATCATTGTACTGTTATGTTGCGTGTGGGTGAGTTTTTGTCTTGTTAGTCTAGTTTGAGGTAGTCCTTTGTGATGTGTTATTAGTTTAGTCTTGTCAGTTTAGTTAATCTTGTTCTTGTTTCTGTTTTGTTATGTTTACCCCCACGTGGGTCTTTGTTTTGAGTTTGGTGTAATTTATTAAAAGTCCTGTTAACCCCTTACCCGCTGTCTGCACTTGGGTCCTCTGTCCTTGTCTTCGTGTCCTCACCACCCACGATCATGACAGAATGATCCAACCAACATCGGACCCAGCAGACAGAGGGATCTCAGCGGGAGGAGTCGATGCCGCCGGACTCCCTTCCAGGGTTGAATCCGCCGAACTCCCTTGGAGGGTAGAGGCCGCCGGGCTCCAGTCCAGAGTCGGGACCGCCGGACTCCCTTCCGGGGTAGAGACTGCCGGAACCCCGTCCAGGATCGAGACCGCCGGGCTCCTTTCCAGGGTTGAGTTCGTCGGATTCCCCTCCAGGGTTGAGGCCGCCGGTGTCCTGTTCCCGCTGCAGATCCCTGCCAGCCTCCCAGCTGGTGCCCAGGCCTGTCGAGTCGACTGTTTTTTGTGTGTTTGTCCTTGTTTGCTGCCCAGCTGCCAGAGAGCGCTGCCCAGCCGTCGGAGATGCTGCCCAGCTGCCAGAGAGCGCTGCCCAGCCGCCGACATCCTGTCCGGTCCTGTCGTGTCGACATCCAGGTCTGCCCAGTCGGTGATAGCCGGTCTCCCAGCCGGCCATCCAGCCGGCGCCACGTGTTGTCCAGCCGGCCATCCAGCCAGCGCCCTGTCCAGTCGAGCCGGCCGTCGAGCCGGCGCCATGTCCTGTCCAGCCGGCCATCCAGCCGGCGCCATGTACAGTCGAGCCGGCCGTCGAGCCGGTGTCATGTCCTGTCCAGCCGGCCTTCCAGCCGGCACCATGTACCGTCTAGCCGGCCATCCAGCCGGCGCCATGTACTGTCCAGCCGGCCATCTAGCCGGCACCATGTACTGTCCAGCCTGCCATCCAGCCGGCGCTATGTACTGTCCAGCCGGCATTCCAGCCGGCACCATGTCAGTGTTTGGTTTTTTATGTATCATGTTTTTGTCATGTCTTGTATTATGGTTTTTGTCATTGTCTTGTCTTGTTTGTGCCTTTTGGAGCGTCAGGATATCGCTCCTTAAGGCGGGGGTTCTGTCGTGATTCTGGCTCGTCGTGTCATGTCTTTCTTGATCTTGTGTTAGAGTCACGGCGGGATCCCTTGTTATGTGTGGAGAGAGTCATTTTGACCCTGTCGGCCTTCGATACTCTCTCCGGTCTTTGTCTGTGTTCCCGCCCTTTTGTATCTCTCGTTATTGGTTGTTTATTAGTTCATGCCCCACACCTGTTCCCCTTTGATTTGTCCCTCTATTTAATGCCCCTGTGTTCTCTTGTCTGGTGTTGGATCATTGTACTGTTATGTTGCGTGTGGGTGAGTTTTTGTCTTGTTAGTCTAGTTTGAAGTAGTCCTTTGTGATGTGTTATTAGTTTAGTCTTGTCAGTTTAGTTAATCTTGTTCTTGTTTCTGTTTTGTTATGTTTACCCCCACGTGGGTCTTTGTTTTGAGTTTGGTGTAATTTATTAAAAGTCCTGTTAACCCCTTACCCGCTGTCTGCACTTGGGTCCTCTGTCCTTGTCTTCGTGTCCTCACCACCCACGATCATGACACTATATTGATCGAGTTTCACTGAGCTCGACACCGTGCATTCTGGGATTGTTAAGGATACATGTCATGTTCCACTGTAATTGGCCAAACCGAGATATCTTGAGGGTAGAATCATTATTTGGCGTCAAGTGTGTGTGACTGTAATGTTTTTAAATGCTGTCTAGGTAGGGAGCTCATTCGAGTTAGGGAACAGAAAGTGTTTAGTGAGAGAGAGAGAGAGAGAGAGAGAGAGAGAGAGAGAAACTACCGCAGCACAGTTTCAATTCTCTCTCTGTTTTTGTGCTTTGCAATATTAATGCTGTTGTTGACCTGTGTGACACAAAACCTTGTTTACTTTTGCCTTCATTACTGACTCACGGCTTCAATGTGCCACTGGCTTCCATTTACAAACCGCAGGAGAGGAGAATTATCCAAACACGTTTCATTGCGATGGGGCGGAACTGCAGACTGACTCGCAAAGAAAATGTCGCTCTTACAATTATCACAAAATATTACTATAGTTAGTGTGCATTAAAGTAATAAATATAGAAAAACATACAGCAGCGTTCAAAAATAGACATATGAATGTAAGTATACAGCTGCGGAGATTATTTTCACCTTTTCTGAACTTCCTATTTCTAGGTATGTGTTTAGGTAAAATGATCATTTTTGTTTCATTATGTAAACTACAAACAATATTTCTCACAAATTTCTACTAAAAATCTTGTTTCTATTTGCAGAAATTGAAAACTGGAGAAAATAACAGAAAATATGCTTTGTATTTGGGAAGTCAAATACTGCAAAGAAAACAAGATCAGATTCACTTTTAAGCGACACAACAGTCATATTTCTACATGTGTTTAGGAAAAGTTCATTTAGGATTTTTTAGGTGATTCATTTTGATCCCAGTTTTCATGTGCTTGTCATGCTGTCTTTCACATTGCTGTTGGATGACTTTATGTCACTCCTGAAATTCAACAAGCACTGGACTGGAATGACCACAATACATCTAGAAATGATGATTCAATGAAAATTTAGAATGGTCTCTTCATTTTTTCCTGCGTGTGTATATACTGTATGCATTCATACAAGAGTCATGTCATGTGTGTTTGGTAAGGTTGGCATCCATCACCATCCTCTATCAGAGAAAAACGTGGACGGGCCGTGACCAGAACTGCCTCACTGTCATTCAGAGCAGGACCTGCGTTCAGCATCACAAATCACACACGACACAGAGCCGTCACACATCATTTCACTCACTAACTGCCTCAGTTTCACAAAAACTCAAATCCTCTCACTTTCATTCTGTGTCTGTCTGAACATCACCTTCTCTTCACATTGATCAAATATTGACACTTAATGTCAACACATTCAGCTAGTGTGAACCAGTCACTGGATGAAAGTTTCAGATGTACTTTCTGTTGTCACAAATGCAATCAGTCACATGAAGCCAATAGGATTATTTAGTTTAGATGGTAAAGCTGAATGTTGTGCTGTGCGTTACATGGACAGTTACCCCAAAAAATGAACCTTCTGTCATTGTTTATTGACCCTTAACTCAGAACCACTGAAGTTTGACATCAACTTTTATGAGTCATTAACCAACAGCCTCATTCAGGGCAAGTCTTGTTTAATGTAATGTGTCAAATATAACTCGCCATGAGTCTGTAAATGATAAAAAATGCATCAAAGCTGTAAACCCGGCGTGACGTTCAGATGTTACCGGCAGCCTCCACGCGAACAGGACTGCTGGTCTCCAAGGGCAACAGCGTTGCATGTGATGCTGGGCAGCCCTGATATTAATTCAGTTCTCTCTCTCTCTGCACCGAGGGGCAACATCTGTTAATAGCAGCCGTGGTTATAATTAGGAGTTGCGGTGATCGTAGCCATTAAGTGTATTTAATTATTTAATTGAACGTTATTTATGTCTGCTATACACTCACACACACACACACACAGATTCCAGGGAGTGATAAACCTCATCATGTGACCCGCTGTGATCTCTCTCTCTCAGCCCTTGAATATTTTCAGCATAATCTCAAATGGTTTTACTGTATTGAATCATTTATTGACTGTATTAGTGGAGAATATTTCATGGCGTGACTCTCATAAAGAAATGACTGAGTTATATTTCACGCCACAATCAATGAAAAAAATATGTTTTAAAGAAATAATGAATATTTCAAAATAAATGTTTTATATTTTAAATAGCCTAAACAGGGTTCAGGTTTTATTCATGACAAACATATCTCTTTTATTTCTTGATTTTTGGGGTGAAATATGACTGAATTTTGTGACATCTACTATTGTTGATGATCAGGACACAGTGGCCTGGCACCGAGGCTAATAAAATCGGTTATTACATTCCCACGACTATAAAACCCCCGGGGCGCCAGATTTATGTGAAATAATCACAGTTCCACACCATCACCTGACTGACTCTGCTCCTGCTGCGGTTGCCAGATTGAATCATAAAAAATAAATTTCATGGCTGAGTAATAATGTCAGTGATTACTAAAGTAAAGACATCAGAGATGTGGCATTATTTTCTCTCTGTCATGCAGGGGGATGAATATTTATAGTGAAAAAGAAAGGATTCATGAAAACCAGTAGGATTCGGTGAATATTAACCAGATGAGTGAATTCAGCGTGAAGCTGTATGAGTTGCTTTCATTGTGCTTTTGTCGGTTTTGGAGATGAATGAGTGTAGGCTCCCTCTGGGTTCAGGATTTCAGGAAAGCCACAGATGAATAATGTCAGCACACACTCCATTCATTCTTAATGCAGAAAGCACAGCACAAAGGGCAGAGAAACACTCATTGATCTGAAACATGCTGTGTTTTCCCCACACCAACCATAGACATGAAACACACACCACAACAGAAAGAGAATATTCATCTGTGAGTCTGTTAGACTGTCAAAGACACACTTACAATCGAGAGAAAAACAATGCAGGAATGTCCAATAGCATTTTGAGATCA
Source organism: Triplophysa rosa (assembly GCF_024868665.1). Lineage (NCBI taxonomy): Eukaryota > Metazoa > Chordata > Actinopteri > Cypriniformes > Nemacheilidae > Triplophysa > Triplophysa rosa. Next base: position 1,183,738 of record NC_079912.1, on the reverse strand, counting down.
GTCTTGTTTCTAGGCATCTTAACCCTTATAGCACGCATACATCTGGGAGACGTCTATTGGATGTCTGCATTTACAGCTGCAAGACATTTACATTTACATTTAGTCATTTAGCAGACACTTTTATCCAAAGCGACTTACAGATGAGGGAAACAATGGAAGCAATTGGAACAACATAAGGACAACAAAAAGCATAAGTGCAACAAAAGAAAATTAGTCTCATATAGCCTATCACAGTATACAGAGCTAAGTTTTTTTTTAAAGAGTAGAAAAGAGATAGAAGTCAGAACTGATCAGTCAGGTGTTGACGGAAGAGATGTGTTTTCAGACGGTTCTTAAAGTTGGCTACAGAATCTGCTGATCTTGTAGCAGCGGGCAGATTATTCCACAAATGTGGAACCGATCCCGAGAAGGTACGTGAGAGAGATTTTTTACCTTTTTGGGATGGCACCACAAGACGTCGTTCGTTTGCAGAGCATAGGGATCTGGCGGGTATATACTTCTGTATTAGCGAGTGAAGGTAAGGGGTGCTGAACCAGTGGTGGTCTTGTAGGCCAGGAGCAGAGTCTTGAATTTGATGCGAGTGACTATAGGGAGCCAATGTAACTTAATGAAGAGAGGAGTGACGTGAGCTCTCTTCGGTTCATTGAAGACCACTCTTGCCACTGCATTCTGGATCATCTGTAGAGGTTTGGTTGTGCAAGCTGGAAGTCCAGCCAGTAGCGCATTGCAGTAGTCCAGTCTGGACAGAACAAGAGCCTGGACTAGGACTTGCGTAGCATGCTCGGATAGGAAAGGTCTAATTTTCCTACTATTGTAGAGGATGAATCTACAGGACCGGGTGGTGCTGGCAACATGATCAGTGAAGTTAAGCTGATCGTCGATCACCACTCCCAGGTTTCTGGCTGTTCTGGAAGATGTAATGGTTGATGAGCCCAGTTGAATGGAGAAGTTGTGATGACTCTTTGTGTTGGCCGGGATTACAAGCAGTTCTGTTTTAGCAAGGTTCAGCTGCAGGTGATGGTCGTTCATCCAGAGCGAGATGTCGGCTAGGCATGCTGAAATGCATGCAGAAACAGTCGGATCATCAGGCTGAAATGACAGGTGAAGTTGTGTATCATCCACATAGCAGTGATAGGAAAAGACATGTTTCCGAATGATAGAGCCTAGGGAAGTCATGTATATAGAAAATAGCAACGGACCAAGCACTGAGCCCTGAGGCACCCCTGTGTCGAGATGTTGGGACTCAGAGACTCTCCTCTCCAGGATACTCTAAATGACCTACCTGTGAGGTAAGACCTGAACCATTGTAGCACCACTCCAGAGACACCCAAAGCCTTGAGGGTCGACAGGAGTATGTGGTGGTTAACAGTGTCAAAGGCAGCAGTCAGATCCAGTAGGATAAGTACCGATGAGTTAGAGGCGGCTCTTGCCAGTCTCAGGGCTTCAATGACTGAGAGCAGTGCAGTCTCAGTGGAATGACCGCTCTTGAAACCAGACTGGTTGCTGTCCAGGAGGTTGTTCTTGGGTGAGAAAGGATGAGAGCTGGTTACATACCACCCGTTCAAGAGTTTTAGCAATGAAGGGGAGGAGTGATACCGGTCTGTAGTTCTCTAACAGTGGAGGATTAAGAGTGGGTTTCTTCAGTAGTGGGTTAATACGGGCCTCTTTGAAGACTGTGGGAAATGTACCAGTGGTGAGAGATGAGTTGATAATGTGGGTCAGAGCGTGAACAACCAATGGAGAGATGGCCTGGAGGACATGAGTTGGGGATGGGATCTAGCGGGCAGGTAGTTGGGTGGTTAAAAGACATGACCTTGGAGACATCATCTTGTGATAGGAGAGAGAAAGAGGGGAACGAGCATGTGTCGGGGGTTTGGGTGTGAACAAGAGGCGGCAGCAAGACATTTGCTCATCTGCAATACGTCTCTGAGACGTCTGCAGTCAGATAGACATCTAGAAGTCATCTGTAAGATGTTTATGATTTAGAATGGATGTAAAAGTGCTCTTTTTAGGACTTTTATCAGATGTTTTTACATAGCAGATGTTTTCCAGATCTTTAGCAGACATCTTACAGACATACCTGTGCTATTTGGGAAAGGTGTTTGATATTTTGGAAAATGTGTCTTGTAATTTACAGAAATTTGACCTGTCTACAGCAGAACTGAATTAGGGGTGTGGCTTGCCTTTTTATCTATTTGGACACAGTAGCCAATCAGAAAGGCTCCATGCCTGTCCATCATTCTGCATGTTTGGGTGATTTCAGAGAGGGTTGGGTGGTTTAATTCAAAGGCTTGTGGTGCTAGTAATACAGTTAATATTGACCGATTGAAGTTTCTGTTTGGTGGATTATGAGGTGATTTAGACTCAGATGGCATCATCTGCTAGTTTGTAGTTTTTGCACACGCTTTCTGTATCAGATGTGATTTTGTTCTTTCGTCCATTTCACCTCGATATCAAAGCAGCAGCGATATGAGACTTTAAAGATTTATTGTGTCATTTGTCAAAATAATCTCAACATGATGATTTAATCACACAGCCCTAACGTCTGTTACCTTCCTGCAGGTGTATTCAATATCACATCTGCTCAAATCCATATCAATAAAAGAGAAGTGAAGTGATGATCGATTCTACTCTCAGACCCTTGAGAACTTTTTGACTTTGCTTTCACTTCTGGGTTATAAATAGCACATGTCCCTGTGTTTTTTTATTGATTTCATGTTTTAAGAACACATTCCTGACACTATGTCTGATATATTAAGTTGTATTCGTGTTGCACTTTGCACAGTGTGTTGTTTCTGCGTTCAAGCGACTGGCAGGTTATTTTTGCTTCCATCACCGTTCTTCCTACATCACTTTAAATCTTGTAAATATTCCAGAGGCAGTAAAAGATTCAAGGCCTGGCCATTAGCACAACTCATGTGAACTCAAAAATATTCTGCCAGATGACAACATATAAATAAACTGATGCGTCAATATGCTGTATGTCAGTAAATGTGTTGTTTTTATAACTCTAATAAAGTAAAAGCATGAATAATATTTTATGTAAGAAACTTCAAAATAATGTAATAACAAAGTAATGTGGTTTCATGCACTGTATGGAAATAATGAAAGCAGAGAGACATTTTTCTTGCACATCTGCATTCATTGCACAACGATAACAATCAATAATTACATCTTTTCAAGAATTTACAATTACAGTATTTCAAGAAACCAGTCATTTTATAGCTCCAACTAATATAAAGAACATATTTTATCTTAAATAAAACAATATTTTCTGGTTTCACTGCCAAGTCCAAACAAAGTTGGTTCATTTTTTGAACTACTGAATTAAACTGTACTGCCTATAATAGCACATAGTTATCTCAGCCATAGCTACACTTAACTTTTTATGTAATGTCCTAAACTAGAGCTAGTAAATTTGTCACGGATGCCGTGGAAAAGAACCCAATAGCAGACAGCAATGAAGGGATAACTAAAAGACTAATAAAACAAAAACCCTCGATGGGGCACAAACACAATAACCAAGGCTTTTCAAAAGGACAAAGAAACACTTCCCGCAATGGGGCAAAACAGAAACTAAGGCAAACTAATAAACTCACATTCGGGGACAGATGAAAGAACAAGGCAAGACGAAGACACGAACACGAGGCTACACGAACACAGGTACATAAGCACGAACAATCACCGAGCATCGGACAATGAAACATGAGGATCTTTTATGGGGAAACAAACAAAGGATAATTAACACCGGGCAGGTGAGGGTAATGAAACACGGACGGGAAACAATACAGGAAACGAGAGGGGCGGGGCCAATGAAAAGACATGAGAAGGCACATGGAATATCAAAAGATAAACACCCCGTGGCTTCTCACACTAAACATAAGGGATCTGTCACGATCCTGCCCCAAGACTAGAAAATCATGAACAAGAAGGCAGGACCATGACAAAATTAAAATAATTTCATTTCTGAAAGTACAGAATGCAAATGTTTTTCTATGCTACAATGCAATTTTACAGACTTGACAAAGGTTCCCTTTCTGTCGGTCTCTCGACGTTGTGTCGAACCGACAGATGGGGTTTGACTTGAGAACCTATCATCTTCTGACTAATTTTGAAAAGGTCAATGAAATTGGCGAATGAAATTTGCATGCTGGACTCTGCCCCGGATATCTGGGTATAAAAGGGAGACGGCGTGCTGCATTCATTCACCTTTTGTTCTTCGGAGCCTTCACATCTGATGACAAGACTCACTCAAATTGCCGGATTCTTACGACGTGATGCAGCAGATTGTCCCTCGGCAGTGACTTCCCCTGGGCGTCTTGGCAGTTCCAGAGGTGTTTATTTTCTAAAAGAGCAAATTTCTCCAGCATGGCATGTCCCGCTGTTCTCATGGGTGCCACACTGTCATAGAGAAGGGGGACGGACATGACGTCTGCCTCAAGTGCTTCGGCACGCTGAGGCAACGTTCGTGGATACGTCCTGCCCGCACTGCAGGTGGATGACGATCCAGACATTGCGGTCATGGGAGGCTGTGTTCTTATGGACCCAGCCACCACCTCGTCTGCTTCCCGTCCTGTGATAGCAGCGGCTTCGGCCCTGCCGTCCGCCACGGCGAGCAGCGAGGGTGATATGGGGATTATCGTGAGCGCTAATCCGTCAGCCACAGGCTCGCGGACCTTTCGCGCCCCGTCTCGCTTGTCTGACCATTCCCCAAAAGACGGTTCCGTCTTGTTCCTCAGCCACATATTCGGAAACGGTGCGTGATGAAGATGAGAGGTCGAAGGCAGCATCGGAGGGCGACCCACTGGCGTCCGACCCCGTCGATTCCGAGGAGCTCCCTCCCTCGGGAGGTCGAGCCCAGGAAGAGGCGGACGTCGAGATCTCAGCCATGCTCTCCTGGGCCGCCGTGAGCATTGGGCGGCAGTGCACCGCACCGCCATCCCCAGTGCTCGCGGGTGGAAATTTGGTGCCTCGGGTCTGAGCACAACTCCAAGCCGCGCTCTGTCCCGGTACCATTTTTTTCCCGGAAGTGCATGAGAAAGCTTAGTAAGACCTGGAACGCCCCCCTCTCGGCACGTTCCCGTCAAACTAGCTTCATCGTCCTTACTTCCCTCGAGGGGTCTGCTACGTCGACGTGCCCCAGGTAGAGCGTGCAGTTGCGGTGCTTTATGCCCGTAGATGACGGCCACCTGGGGAGGTCGACTCTGCCTCCCGCCCAAGGCAGGTAAGCTTTCGGCATCTCTGGTGTCGAGGGCTTACACTGCCACGGGCCAAGCTGCCTCCGCTCTGTACGCCATGGCCATCCTGCAGGTCGAGGCGTTAAAGAGCTCCTCAAGGGTAAGACCGACCCGAGGGCTTGTGCAGGAACATCGCGCCGCCACCGACCTCGCCCTACGGGTGACCAAGGTGACAGCGGGGGCCCTGGGTTGGACGATATACACACTAGTGGCCCAGGAGAGACACCACTGGCTCAACCTTGTGCAGATGTGTGATGCTGAGGAAGTTCGCTTTCTCGACGCGCCAACTCTCAAGGGGGGGCTGTTTGGTGATACTGTCGAGAGTTCTCGGCAGTGAAGAAGCAGACTTACCCCCCGGGGGATTGCCCCAGCAGCCCCGGCCCTCTTCGATGCCGAACCAGGCTCCGGCGCCCCTTACCCAGGCGGTCCCCCAGGAGAAGACGTAGAGGAGGAGACCACCGTCCCGTCACCAGCCGCCGCAGAGCGGCCCTGACGAGACAAGCCCAGGGAGATCGAGACCACATCGGCCTGACCCCAGCCATTCCATTGTTGGTCGGTCGGTCTGGGACGGTTCCTGCCCCATCCCAACACCTGCTGGGCCTCTTCGGGGGTCTTGCACCCATATTCTGAGTTTCCTCTCTCTCTCTCAGGGTTTTTCGTCAGCCGCTCTCACCCTCCAGAGTACGGTGTTCGGCAACTCGACATTGCGTCACGGCGAGACGCAATTTCGGGCATACACTCCCGCAGCCCTCAGCACTCTCAGTTCGACGGTGCGCTGAGCTGCATTATCGCCGGGCAGGTAAGTCAGCAAAGCCGATCTCCTCCCCGGGGGCCTTCCCCACAGCGAGGGATCCGCACTGCCAGCCATCGAACCACCCCCGGGGGGTTGATGAAGCAGATCGAACCCCTAGTCCCCCTGTCTCGGTCCCTGGGAGCCTGGCTAGAGCTTCCCAACTGTCACGGTGGCTAGGGAATACGATTCGTCTCGGCTACACGATCCAATTCACCAGACGCCCGCCCAAGTTTCGGGGCATCCTCTCCACCTCAGTCAGAGGCAAGGATGCTCCCGTGCTTCGGGCCGAGGTTGCCACCCTTCTGGCGAAGGAAGCGATCGAGCTCGTCCCTCCAGCCGAGATGTTCAGCGGGTTTTACAGCCCGTATTTCATCGTCCACATTCTAGATCTGCGTACCCTGAACAGGCACCTACACAAGCTGCCAGAAGTGCATCCTGATGTCTATCAGATGTCATGATTGGTTCATGGCAATTGACCTGAAGGACGCGTACTTTCATGTCTCGCAGGCATATCAGTACAGGGTTCTTCCCTTCCTTCTGTCCCCGTCCCCACGAGTCTTCACGAAGGTCGTGGATGCCGCCCTCGCTCCTCTCAGGGAGACGACTGGCTCATCTTGGCACACTCGCGAGATCTGTTGTGTATACACAGGGACCTGGTGCTCCGGCACCTAGATCGTTCTTCATACCATTAGTTCTTCAGAGCCTGTGCATCTGATGAGCACAGCGATCTTCAGTGATCAATATTCTGCTGGAATCTACGACGTGGTGCAGCGGACGGTCCCTTCCTGCAGTGACTCTCCCCTGTGCGTCTCGGCAGTTCCGGAGGTGTTCGAGCAAATTTCCTTTTCTAAAGGAAGAGGAGATGGTCCCACCGTCTAGTTCCTCAACCACATATTCGGAAACGATGCGTGACAATAATGAGATGTCCCTTGCAGCATCGGGGGGTGACGTACTGCCATCCGACTCCGGCGATTCCTCGGAGCTCCCTCCCTCGGGGGGTCGAGCCCAGGAAGAAGCGGACGTCGAAATGTCAGCCATGCTTTCCCGGGCCGCCGTGAGCATTGGGTTGCAGTGCCCGCACTGCCTCTCCCGGCGCTCGCGGCTGGATACATGGTGCCTCGGGCTTGAGCGCGGCTCCAAGCCGCGCCCACCCCCAGTGCCGTGTTTACCAAAAGTGCATGGGGAACTTAGTAAGACCTGGAACGCCCCCTGGAACGCCCCCTTTCCGGCACGTTCACATCAAACAAGTTCTGTCACCCTCTCTTCCCTTGAGGGTGAGGCAGTTAGAGGATACGTCGATGTCCCCCAAGTGGAGTATGCCGCCGCGGTGCACTCGTGCCTGCAGGCGGCGGCCACCTGGGGGGCTCGACCTAGACTCCCGTCCAAAGCATGGAGGGTCTCGGCATCTCCGGTGTCGAGAGCTTACATTGCTGTGGGCCAAGCTGCCTCCTCTCTCCACGCTATGGCTCCTGCCAGGCCAAGGCATTGAGAGAGCTCCACGAGGGTAAGACCGAACCAGCGCTTATGCAGGAACTCCGCGCCGCCACCGACCTAGGTGACCGCGCGTGCCCTCGACGACTGGCTCATCTGGGCACACTCGCGAGATCTGTTTGTGTACACACAGGGACCTGGTGCTCCGGCACCTAGATCAGTTGGGACCTCAGGTCTACCGAGAAATGAGCAAGCTCTCCCCTGTACAGAGCATCCTCTTTCTCGGTAGGGAACTCGACTCTGTCTCCATGACAGTGTGACTGACTCAGAGCACGCTCAGTCAGTGTTGAACTGCCTGAAATACTTCAGGCTGTCAGCGGTCCCCCTGAAACTTTCAGAGGCTCCTGGGTACATGGCATACTCGGTGGGGGTGGTCCCCCTCAGGTCGATGCACATGTGACCGCTCCAACACTGGCTACAGAGACGGGTGCCCTGGAGAGCGTGGCACACCGGCAGCAGGCGTATGGTCATCACACCTTTCTGCCGATGCACCCTGACCCCCTGGTCTTCAATGGCCTTCTTGCGGACAGGGTCCCCCTAGGGCAGGGGCAAGGCGCATCATGGTGACGACGGTTGCCTCCCTGCAGGGTTGGGGTGCTGTGTGCAACGGGCACGCAGTGTCGGGGTGGTGGATTTGCCCCCGCCTGCGTTGGCATTTCAACTGCCTAGAGTTGTTGGCTGTGCTACTTGCACGACTCGCCCTACGCCTCCTCCTCTGGAGTCAGCAGGTGATCAGCTCCCTGCGAGCCACACACATCCCGGGCGACCTGAACCAGACAGCCGACACGCTCTCTCGTCAGTCGACGCCTCGCGGAGAGTGGCGACTCCATCCCCGTGCAGTCCAGCTCATATGGGAGCAGTTCGGCCAGGCGGACCTGTTGCCTCCCTGGACTCCTCCCATTTCCGCTTTGGTACTCCCTGACCGAGGGACCCCTCGGCACGGATACCCTAGTCTCCCAGTAGCCTCATTGCACAGGGCTTGTGCAAGGCCAGAGAAGAGGAGCATCAAGTGGTACTAGTTACACCCTGTAGGCCTAACTGGACTTGGTTCTCGGAGCTAAGGCTCTTGACAACAACTCCCCCCTGGCCGCTCCCCCTGGCAAAGGACCTGCTTTCCCAGGGGAAGGGGCACGTTACGGCATCCCAGGCAGACCCCTGGAACCTCCATGTCTGGACGGGAGGAGGAGATCCTGAGTGGCCCACCCTGCGCTGGTTGGGACATCAGGCTAGGGCCTCGGCCACTAGGCGGCTATACGCCCATAAGTGGCGCCTCTTCTCGTCCTGGTGCTATTCTCGGTGAAAAGAGTTTCTCGATCGGGAACAGGCTCTCCCTTCCTCAGGAGAGACTGGAGAGTAACCTGTCCCCCCTCCACACTGGTAGTGGATGTAGCCGCTACAGCCGCTCATCACGACCCAGTTGCTGGGAAGCCTCTGGGACAGCACGACCTGGTCATTAGGTTCCTAAGGGGCGCGAGAAGGCTACCGCCTTGTCCGCGCTCCGTACCCTCTTACGACCTAGGCGGCGGGCCTCAAGAGGCCACCCGTTCGAGCCCCTCGGAGCTGCCGCTCTTTCTCACCTCACGATAAAGACAGCTCTCCTGATGGCGCTCACCTCCAAGAGGGTAGGCGACCTACAAGCACCCTCCGTGTCCACAGATTGCCTAGAACTCGGGCCCGGTGATTCTCACGTTATCTTGAGACCCGGCTACGTGCCCAAAGTTCCCACCACTCCCACTAGAGACCAGGTGGTGAACCTGCAGGCGCTCCCCACCGGGGAGGAAGACCCAACCCCTTCCGTGTTGTGTCCAGTACGCGCACTGCGCCTCTACTTGGACCGCACGCAGAGCTTCAGAAGCTCTAAGCAGCTCTTGTCTGTTTTGGAGGTCAGCAGAAGGAGAGGACTATCTCCAAACAGAGGCTGGCGCACTGGATCGTGGATGCCATCGCTACGGCATACCGATCTCAGGATCGCCCCTGCCCATTAGGAGGGAGGGCACACTCCACTCGGGGTGTAGCCTCCCCATGGGCACTGGCTCAGGGCGCCTCACTGGCAGACATCTGCAGAGCTGGGGGTTGGGCTACGCCCAAGCAATCTGTCGGTTCGACACAACGTCGAGAGACCGACAGAAAGGGAACGTCTTGGTTACGTATGTAACCTCAGTTCCCTGATGGAGGGAACAAGATGTTGTGTCCTTTATGCCACAACGCTGGCCGCCCGCCGCAGCGGTCGGGGGATGCTCTCAGGCTCCTCACACCAAACGGTGAATGAATGAGCATGCCGTCTTCCCTTTATACCCGGACATCCGGGGAGGAGTCCGGCATGCAAATTTCATTCGCCAATTTTCATTGGCCTTTTCAAAATACTCAGAAGATGATAGGTTCTTAAGACAAACCACAATCTGTCGGTTCGACACAATGTCTCATTCCCTCCATCAGGGAACTGAGGTTACATATGTAACCAAGACGTTATCTAGCATATAGCCCTAACTGGACCTAGTGCCCAACATGAAGTAACCCCCCCAGTAGGGTGGTTCCGTCGACGTTGTCCTTCATGCTACAACGCTTGCCGCCCGCTGCAGCAGTCGAGAGATGAGATGCTCTCAGGCTCCTCAGCACAAAAGGTGAATGAATGCAGCACGCCGTCTCCCTTTTATACCCAGATATCCGGGGTGGAGTCCGGCATGCAAATTTCATTCGCCAATTTCATTGACCTTTTCAAAATTAGTCAGAAGATGATAGGTTCTCAAGTCAAATCCCATCTGTCGGTTCGACACAACATCTCGTTCTCTCCATCAGGGAACAGAGGTTACATACGTAACTAAGACATTTTCCTGAGACATTTTCCTCTAATGTCTGAGACCTGACTGGCTGGGGATGTTACAGTAGTAGTGTGTTTATCAAGTCTTACCTCCCTCAAACTCATCATCTCCTTTCTGCTTCCATTTCCCTGCTTTGCACAAACAAATTCTGATGTCCATCTTCAGGGGCCATTAATGATCGAGTCAAAATGAGATGATCGATATTACCTAGAAACGTACTTTAGTTTCGTCATGTTTTCATAGCCTACATCAGTCGCGTGTAGTCACCCTTGCGCGCCTGCGTGCGCACTGCGCAGCTGCATGCTGCAGCTGTTGGAACACAGATGTGCGTGGACATGGATTTCTGCACGAAAATACAGAACGAGTTTGTGTTTTCGGACTAGTTAAAATGCACGACTCCGTCGCTTTCACAAGCGTGAATTAGGTTACTATGTTGCATATAGATCCATTTTTTGCCGCTATTATCAATGTACTGTAAATGATTACACTGACAAATAAACAAAATTGTTCAAACTTAAACTTGAGAGTCATACTGGGGCACATGCCCCAGCAAATGGGGTCTAGCGACACCCCTGGCTGCTGGTGTGAAGAGACAAGCAAGCCTTTAAATAATATGAATATTGATATTTGTCAGCATTTATATTAATAAATTGAGATACACTTAGTAAAAAGAAGAGACCTAAGACCTTTTGCACAGCATTAAACAGCAATAAAAATGTAGACTTAAAAAAGGTTATTTAATCAGTTGGTTTTTGTTCTTACGTTTCTGTGTTGCAGACAGTAGTTTGGTATGTTATTCATTTTTCTCTTTGTTTGGCTCATTGTCTTGTATGATGTCATTTCTGAGCTCTGAATCGAGACCACGTCCACTGATTTCATTACAGCTGGGTGGAGACATTCATTTACAGAGAATCACATTTCAGCTAAATGTGATATTTGAGAGAAACTGTCATTATGCTCACGGTTTGATTACTCCATCCATGACTAAAGAGAACATGGAAAACGCACATGACCCCGAGTTTTTCCTGTTTTGCATCCATTAACAATGTCAGGGTATATTTACTACATTTTTTCATTGAGATTTGGACTGTGGTGAATCGGAGCAAATCATTTCTCAACAGAACACCTCATACTGTAGATGAAGTGAATGTTGTGCTAACAGATGAATTAGAGCCGATGTTTGTGTCTCTGTAATCGTCTCTTGTTATTTATGTCTGTACATTTAGCTGCGCCTATGCAGACGCAAACAGTCAATAAAGCCATAAAGAGACAGATGATCTATGTGTGTTTATCTGCTGAAGATAAATGACATCCCTACAGCATCTGTCTTTCATTTGACATTTCAAACCAATTAATGACTTGACAAACACTACTGCAGACATGGCCTGATGCATTTATTTAACTCTGTCTTTTTTGATCCATGTTGTTGTTGTTGGGCTATCAATGAGGTAGAACGTGTGACAGTAGACTTTTATAATACTGCACAGTATGTCTAACATAGTATTTGGACGAACAAATACTCCAGATGAAAATAAATACCTACACAAGTGTGTGTGTGTGTGTGTGTGTGTGTGTGCATGCGTGCGTGTGTACAAGTGTGTGTGATTCCTAACAGACGTCAACAGCTGCTGTCCGTGGTGCTGAACGTGCAGAATTCACACCCGACCGTCTCTCCCGCTTCCCTCAGCATTTCTAGATTTCATCAAATGTTTTTGATTTCTGCCCAACAGACAAAAATAGAAGTGTTTCAAAGCTCCGCCCTCCTCCAGCCTCTTTTCCTCATTCTGCTCTGGTGATTTTTAGCACCTCTGCCTGTATTCTTTCTCTCCCTGATCTCCAGCTGTTGTCTTTGTCATCTCAGCGCTGCAGTCTGTCTCCCGCCGGGTTTATAAAAAGCTCCCGTGTTTCCACACCTCCTGCTAAACTCTCTCTGCGTTCTTCTCCTCTCGCTGCGGGTTGACAGTGGAGGAGCTTCACCGTCGGCCTGCAGAGCAGTTATAACCCATGACGTGATCGTTGAGCGTTGTGTGTGTGTGACTGTCATGACTTCAGGCTGTAATAAGTGAGCTTACAGAGAGAGTGAGAACTCATGTGTCAAACACTGTTTGGATGATAATTGACTTTAAAAATTAAAGAAAAGTTTCTTTCTTCTTCAGTACACAAAAGAAGATATTTTGAAGAATGTCGATAATCAAAGAACACCGACCCCCATTGACTTCCATTGAACATGAACACAAAACCACTGAGGCATTTCTCAAAATATCTTCTTTTGTGATCCACAGATGAAAGAGTCACATACAGTTTTACAACCACATGAGAGTGAATAAATGATGACTGAATGTTATATTGTTTTTTATCTCTCAACTACAAACCTAACAGATCCAGTACTGATACTGATCCAGATCCAAAACCAATACTGCCTTTGAGTAGCATATTTGACTTATTTTGTTGTTGTTGTTGTTGTTTTTTTAAGCTTTTAGAAGCTTTGAGACATCACAGAGAGCCACTTTAGGTGGTGTGGGCCGCACTGCAGCTACATGCAGGTGTCCTGTAGTGGCATGAGTCACCAGATGCATTGCTGATTGCTGGAGAGCTCTCAGTTCCCCCTCGAAGGTACATTTATCAGACATTTAGTCCTCCTATATCACATGTGATGATCAACCGTGACTTTGGCCTTTAATGATGGAGAAAGAACATTAGTAATGATCCCGCCCACCCTGAAGCCTCTTGTGTTGTGTGTTTGAGTCTGCTCTGTGACCCCCGTCTGGATTGACGTGATGTTCTTATGTGGGTGAAAGTGCATTAAATCATCTTCAGTGTCTGTGTTGCGGGGTATACACTATAAATGTATGCATTCTATTTTTTACTTCCTTCAGCATCAACTCGTCCTTTTAAACTGGATCATTAGACATGCAATAGCATAAGCTTCATTTTTCTTTGTAGTTTCACTCTCTCTTCAGTGTGAATCTCTTTTTTGCCATTTTATCACGCTTAGATATGAAATGCGAATGTATAGTCTGTGATTCAGGGTATCAGCTGAACCAAGTGTGAATGTAAAACCTGCTGCTCTGTAGCCATGTATCACGTTCTCATCTCTTCTGAATGTGACACGGCCGGCGCGTGCTGGCGGCAGGCTGTGAATTCAGCACGCAGCAGATGGCGGGTTCACGCTGAGCCGTAAACAGATGCTTAGGGTCCTGTCGAGATCCAAATGTTGTGGAAGTGAAAGTGGAGGACATATGCAGACCAGTGCGGATCATTTCACCGCCGTCCTGCCCAGAACACGAGTCATTCTTACAGACCTGTTCTCCAGCACGTCCTTGGCCTCCTTCTGAATGTCCTTGTTTCGTTTCACTCCGGGTGCAGGATTTGGTTTTGGTGTTAGTAAATGTGAGAAATGAAAGGGCTCATATGGATTTCTTAAAGACGTGTGTGATGCTACCTGTAATTCTAGAGGCATTCATAATGTTTCTGTTGCCTGATATGGAATATCTGGTGCACTCTCTTTTGACGGCGTATTAAAACTTAACAGAGTAACTTAGATGTGTTATCTAATACCAGTAAGCTCATGTCTCATCTGACCTGAAAACATCATCACACTGAGGATTCAAATGACGTCTGTCTGCATCACACTGTTCTTTTGAATGTAGAGGTCAAATAATCTGGATTCGAGTAAATGTGAAGAGACATGTTTGAGTTCATATTGAGATCTTCAATAATATTGACTTTTGATTGCAGACTTGACAAATATGAGCTCAGTTTGACACACTGTTGACATCTCTTCTCAAACTCGAATGACAGACACATCTGTGAGATTCTGACAATGCAGTTTTCATTTGCTCTTCATTTAAAGTCCGTTAGTAAAGTGACATTGAAATATGTGTTCTGAGTTTGTCACACAACAGAAAATTGTGTCATGAACCATCCAGCCAAATTTGAATGGAGAAAAAAACCTCCAAGTAAATAAAATAAGTTATCAAAATCTTGGAAAAATAAGCAGGACTCTTTGCACTCAAATGCTGTTGGCACTGAAGCCACGCCCACTCGAATCGCTCAACCCCAGTAGGCTATATGTGAATACGTTTTATTGGAGGATTTGAATTCAAATACGCACGATATAGATAACTCAGTAGCAGGTTAAAAGGTATGTGTATTTGGCGTGCTGTCCGGGGAGAAGGCTCCGGGCCCGGTATTAGCCCGAACCCAGAGGGCGTTGTGGTTACAAATAGCACCCGGCAATGTTCAAGATAGCATTTATGCACGGAGGCAGCTTAGAGAGACAGGCTTCATTGGCAGCGTAACGGAAGTCCATTTGAATTATAAACAGAGAGCGTCTTTGCTATAACCAATCACATATTTAAAAACTACAATACTCATTTCTCGCTAGAAATGCAATCAAAAGTTATTGAAAGTGAAAATTAAACGTACATTTATACAAAACTATGCTCCAACAGGCGTTTCGGCCTGTTTTTCGAGCTTGAGCCTTCTCGACCAATCACGTTCCTCGCATGTTGTTATGGAAACGACAGGGCTCCGTCATTGGTTTGCTGTGAAAGAGGTGCTTGACAGGATGTTTTTTCAGAAAAGTTGAACTTTTTTCCAACCTTAAAAGTCGCTCTGATCTACAGAAAAAACGCTGGCGCTGGGGTTTAAAAACGCGCTCAACACTTTTTTTGAAAGCACGGTTTACTCTATAGAATCATAATTTAAAACAGACGCTAGCAGCTTCAAAAAAGAAGTCAAGTGTGAACACAGACAGCTTTGTCTATTTGTAGTGGTTCTCTCTTGAGCTGATAAGGTAGATGCTGAAATTGCTGATAGCGAACCAGTCGGGTGGATTGTCTGTTATTTGGCGTGAGATTGGTTTAGTTGGGCAGAGTGAGAGCCTGAGAGCCTGTGCGAAGAGCTTACAACCCTGAGCTCGTGACTGAGCAGACACCTGATGCTAGGCGCTCTAGTGATAGCGGAGGGGCCATGCATGCTCGGACGCTCCATTGCGTCATCGATCCCCCGTTTTAGCCCCGCCCAAAAAATCCTGAAAAGAGAATTGGTGAAAAACTGGTTTAACTCCACAATTCAGTACTACATACTTCTGAGTCTTTGTAATGTGTTTCAGCAATACATTTCTAATATCTATAATGTGTTTAGAAACAATTCTCAGAATTCTATTTACCCGGACTTTAATCTCATTGATGTCTATGAGAAATAATTGAGATATTAAAGAGATCTGTGGTTGTTGTTCTTATGGTTGGTTTCAGATGTTAGTTGGTGTTCAGGGCACACACTTCATCTCAGGATCTGTCTGTATGTGTTCAGTTCTGTAATGAAAGAACTGCAGAACGTGTACGTTAAAACAGAAAAACAGCCAGCAGGTGTCCACAGATACATGAGAACATTTTTAAATGGTTAAGATCATTCCAGAATAAGCCAGTAATAATAATTTACACACACTGTGAATAAATATCCATTTAGTCTCCTTATATCACACTGCCAGTTGAAATAAGATTTCATTTCTGAGTGTATGTTTGAACTGTGGTCAAAGTTTACACATGTACTCACATTTACTCTCTCTCTCACACACATACACAATGAATTGTATACTGTTCAAACTGTATATTTTATCCCCTACACCTAACTCTACCCCTAAACCTAAAGAGCATGGAAAACTTTTAGCATTTTTAGATTTTCAAAAAATATCATTCTGTACGATTTATAAGCTTTTATGTTCCCCACAGTGACACGAGTCCCCATGCGTTGGCATGTATTCAGTGTAGGTCCCCACTGGGATATACAAACAAGGCCACAACACACACATTCTCTCTCTCTCTCTCTCTCTCTCTCTCTCTCTCTCTCTCTCTCTCTGTCTGTCTGTCTGTCATGAATCTTTCTCTCTTGCTGTAGGCTGAAGTGTGGTTTTGGTGGTCAGCGTGTGATAAGTGTTTCATCTGCTGCAGTTTGCACTTATCATCTCTGACAGTCTGATAGCAGGAGGAGAATGTCACGATGCATTTAAACTGCAGACACTTTAACTACACGTACTGAAAGCACAGAAAAAATGTTTCTCTAGAAGAGATGTTTTATCCTTTTTTGGATGTTTCTTTTGCATGTTAAATCTTTTTGTCAAGGATTATTTGGTTCAGACTGAAAGCTTTATAGCTTTTTTGCATTGTAAAAACTTTTGGATATTTGGTAATATTATTTTTACGATGGAAAGTTGTAAGGACATTTCCCCTCTCAGCTTCTCCTTTAATTTTCCTAATTTATGTTCTATAAATTGCCAATTTATCCTATCTTAAAAATGAATTATTTTACTTGTGTTTAGCAAAGGAAACCATGGAAAACAGTTTCTCTAAGAGAGAGAGAGAGAGAGAGAGAGAGAGAGAGAAGAGAGAGAGAAGAAAAGGGAAGAGAGAGAGAGGAGAGAAGAGAGAAGAGAGAGAAGAGAGAGAGAGAGAGAGAGAGAGAGAGAGAGAGAGAGAGAGAGAGAGAGAGAGGATAGTTCATCTGAGGGTTTGTGTTTATTTCTTATCTTTGCAATAAAGGTCTCAGTGTGTTTGTGTGGTTTGTCGTCTCCTGCGCTCGGCCGTGTGTCCGTCTGTACACATCAAAGAATCAACTATGACACCAAACAGTTACATGTTTTGATTAGATTTGTGCATTTTCAGATGAGAATGCAGTGGTTGCCAGTGTTGCTAGGTTATTCTGCGTGGTTTCTAGGGCGTTGATGGGATGTTTTGGGGGGTTGCTTGATGGCCAAGTGTAAAGTCTATAGTATTTTGGCTGTGGTTCCAAACACTGACCCCAAAAATGACTTTGTGTGTAATTGTTTGTCTAAACAGGTGACATTACAGTTATTTATTGATGTTTGACCTGTCAGATGATTAAAATAACATTGTAAAAAGATTACAGATTTCCCACAATGCATTGCTGTTGTTAGAGGAAGAGGTGATTGGGTTGAGGGCTACGGTCAGGATGATCTTCAATCTCATCAGGGTGTTTCTTCCCCCAACCTCTCATGTACTTCTCCTCCAGCTCACGGCTCTCGCTCGTTCTCCCGGCCTACGCTTTCATCTGTGGATGAGGCTGACTATACCACCACTCTCATTATAGATGTTCATGTGAAGTCTCTCTCTCTCTTTCTCTCTCTCTCTCTGTGATTGATAAGAGCCTGTCAGCCGTGCCCACACAAGACGGTCTTCAGCATGTCCTTGCACTTTTACAAAGGCTAAACACACTTATAAAAGAAACTAGCAAAATGCATTAAAGCTCTTTGACGGGGAAATATTTATAAATCAGATGATACGGTATGTATTTATATCTGACACAAAAATAATACGATTTTCAATTAGAGGAGTAGAGTAGTGACCAAACGTGATGTCTAACCTTGGAAAACTGGCGCCCTTTATTCAAATATATTACTAAAGTAAAAAAAGGTTTGAGGTAGTTGTGTTTGAAGTGTAAACTAAAGCTTTGAGAAGAGATTTGACACGACATGACATGACATGACACATAACGTCTTGGTTACGGATGTAACCTCGGTTCCCTGATGGAGGGAACGAGACGTTGTGTCGAACCGACAGAATGGGGTTTGTCTTGAGAACCTATCATCTTTTGAGCATTTAGAAAAGGCCAATGAAAATTGGCGAATGAAATTTGCATGCCGGGCTCCTCCCCGGATGTCAGGGTATAAGAGGGAAGCCGGCGTGCTCATTCATTCACCTTTGGTCTGAGGAGCCTAAAGCATCCTCCCCCGACCGCTGGGGTGGGCGGCCAGTGTTGTGGCATGAGGGACACAACGTCTCGTTCCCTCCATCAGGGAACCGAGGTTACATCCATAACCAAGACGTTCCCTTTCTGTCGGTCTCTCGACGTTGTGTCGAACCGACAGAATGGGGTTCCTATGGAAAACGCCACAGCACTGAGCCACGTCACAATCTCTGCGGAGCGACGTTGACTGGCCTGGGCGAGTCAGACGAACATGCTAGCGCAAAATTATGACCTTCCAGTGGTGAGTAAGGGGGACCCAGAGCTTTCCACAAAAAGTTGGGAAGCTCCCTAACGCCGGCCGTCACGGGCGGAGGCCTGATTCTCTAAATGGCGAGAAGCCGCCCGGCACCGTACGGCCACTGGGTAAGCATTATTCCCCCCTGGGGGGGAAAAACGCTGCAGAGGCCACTACCTACCTACTGTAGGGAGGAATAGTGGAGACACCACATGGTCTCACCATCAGGGGAGAACTCATGGGAGGAATGTGCGGACTGCAGGAGTTAACCGCAAGGTGGGAGTCCACCTGGGGAGGTCATGGGTTGCCAAGGTGGGAACCATTCATGAGGATACATCAGACGGAACAGCCCACGGAGGGGGGGTTACCACGTCTGGAGCACTAGGTCCGGTTAGAGCTATGTGGGAGATAACTCAACTGTTCCCCGGCCTAAGGGGGCAGGGCTGCTCTGCCCAGCCTGTCCCCTGGAAGGGTGCTTAGTGATGGATGGAATGCCTGTTCTTTACCCGAGGGGAAAGAAGTGAGGCGGGATCGCCACTGCTCCCCCCGGAGGGGGAAGGGCTTCCGCAGGCGTACGCCCTACCGGCTGCCGGTCCCACACCTTGCCAGGATGCGGGCTGACACCGGTTCCGCGCGTAGGTATTAGAACCTCACGGAGTTGTTAGGCATAGCCCAACCCGCAGCTCTGCAGATGTCTGCCAGAGAGGCGCCCTGAGCCAGTGCCCACGAGGGGTGTGCCTCACCCCCAACGGGCAGGGGCGAAATGAGATCGGTATGCCCTAACGAGGGCATCCACGATCCAGTGCGCCAGCCTCTGTTTGGAGACAGCCCTCCTGCTGACCTCCGAAACAGACAAAGAGCTGCTCAGAGCTTCTGGGCTCTGCGTGCGGTCCAAGTAGAGGCGCCGTGCGCGTACTGGACACAACACGGATAGGTTGGGTCTTCCTCCCCGGTGGGGAGCGCCTGCAGGTTCACCACCTGGTCTCTCGGGAGAGTGGTGGGAACCTTGGGCACGTAGCCGGGGCGGGGTCTCAAGATAACGTGAGAATCCCGGCCCCGAGTTCTAGGCAATCTGTGGACACGGAGGGTGCTTGTAGATCCCCTACCCTCTTGGAGGTGAGCGCCATGCGGAAAGCCGTCTTTATCAAGACTGAGAAAGAGCGGCAACCCCGAGAGGCTCGAAGGGGGCGGGGCCTCTTGAGGCCCGCCACCTAGGTCGCAAGAGGGTACGGAGCGCGGGTAAGGTGGTCACCCTCTCGCGCCCCTTAGGAACCTAATGACCAGGTCGTGCTGTCCCAGAGGCTACCCAGCACTTGGGTCATGATGAGCGGCCGTAGCGGCTACATACATTCCCAGTGTGGAGGGGGAGAGGTTACTCCCCCGTCTCTCTTGAGGACGGGACAGCCCGTACCCGACCGAGCAACTCCGCGGGTCTTCTCGCCGAGAAGAGCACCAGGACGAGAAGAGGCGCCACCTATGGGCGTATAGCAGCCCAGTGGCCGAAGCCCTAGCCTGAGTGACGTCCCAACCGGACCGGGGGTGGGTCACTCAGGATCTCCTCGTCCCGTCCAGACATGGAGACCAGGTTTTGCCTGGGATGCCGTAACGTGCCCCTTCCCCTGGGGAAGCTGTCCGCCAGGGGGAGCGGCCAGGGGGGAGTTGTTGTCAGAGCCTCAGCTCCGAGAACCAAGTCCTGGTTAGGCCGAAGGGGCGTAACTAGTACCACTTGATGCTCCTCTTCCCTGGCCTTGCACAGGCCCTGTGCAATGAGGCTCACTGGGGGGAAGCGTACTTCCGCTTGTCCCGCGGCCAGCTGTGCGCAAGGGCATCCGTGCCGAGGGTCCTCGGACAGGGAGTACCCAAGCGGACAATGGGAGGAGTTCGGGGAGGCAACAGGACCACCTGTGCCTGGCCAAACTGCCCCCAAATGAGCCGGCTGCGCGGGGAGGGAGTCGCCACTCTCCGCAAGGCGTCAACTGACGAGAGAGCACATCGGCTGTCTGGTTCAGGACGCCTGGGATGTGTGTGGCTCGCAGGGAGCTGATCACCTGCTGACTCCAGAGGAGGAGGCGTCGGGCGAGTCATGTTAGCTGCTGTGAGTGAAGAATACGCCACAGCAGCTGTGCTGTCCGACCGGACCAGCACGTGCTTCCCTGCACGAGAGGAAGTCCCTCAATGCAAGTAGCACAACCCACAACTCTAGGCAGTTGAATGCCAACGCAGGCGGGGGCCCGTCCACCGCCCCGACACTGCTTGCCCGTTGCACACGGCACCCCTTAGGGTGTGTCGGCAGAAAAGCGTGTGACCAACGCCTGCTGCCGGTGTGCCACGCTCTCCAAGGAACTTGACTCTGCCGCCAGTGTTGGAGCGGTCGTATATGCATCGACCCGAGGGGGGGCCACCCCCGCCGAGGATGCCATGAATCCCAGGAGCCTCCTGTTACAGGGGGACCGCTGACTGTCTGATCTCAGGCAGTTCAACACTGACCGGGCGCGCTAGTCCTCGCGCCCCCCCCTGGGGGTGAGCGGGGCCGCCCGTGAGGACAGAGTCGAGTTCCATACCGAGAAAGAGGATGCTCTGCACCGGGGAGAGCTTGCTCTTATCTCAGTTGACCTGTGGCCCCACCGATCTAGGTGCCGGAGCACCAGGTCCCTGTGTGTACACCACAGATCTCGAGAGTGTGCCCAAACTTGAGCCAGTCGTCGAGATAGTTAGTACCCGCACACCTCCTTCCCAACGGGGAAGGAGGGCGGCTTCCACGACCTTCGTAAAGACTCGTGGAGACAGGGACAGACCGAAGGGGAGGACCCTGTACTGATATGCCCGTCCCTCGAACGCGAACCGTCGGAACGGCCGAAGTCGAGGGAGGATCGAGACATGAAAGTACGCGTCCTTCAGGTCGATTGCCATGAACCAGTCCTGACGCCTGACGGACGCCAGGATGCGCTTCTGCGTGACCATCCTGAAAGGCAGCTAGTGTAGGTGCCTGTTCAGAACACACAGACCCAAGATAGGGCGCAACCCTCCGCCTTTCTTAGGGACAATGAAGTACGGGCTGTAAAACCCGCTGAACACCTCGGCCGGTGGGACGGGCTCGATCGCTCCCTTCACCAGAAGGGAGGCGACCTCCGCCCGAAGTACGGGGGCATCCCTGCCTCTGCCTGAGGTAAAAGGACGTCCCGGAACTTGGGCGGACGTGTAGCGAACTGAATCGCGTAGCCGAGACGGATCGTCTTCCTCAGCCAGCCTGACAGTCTGGGGGCTCCCAGAACTGTGACAGGGGGACTAGAGGTTGATCTGCTTCATCGCCCCCGCGGAGGGTGGTTCGATGGCTAGCAGTACGGATTCCTTGCCGGGGGAGGCCCCCCGGGGAGGAGATCGGCTCTGCCATATTTCCTGCCTGGCGACTGCGCAGCTCAACGCACTGTCTGACTGAGAGTGCTGAGGGCTGGTGTTTATACTCGACATTGCGCTTTGCCATGACGCAACGTCGAGTTTGCCGTTCACCGTCGTGCAGAGGGTGAGAGCGGCTGAGGTAACCCAGAGAGAGAGGAAACTCTCCTTTTTGAGAGTAAGTGGGCGCCAGCCCCCCAGAGGGGGCCAGCAGATGGAGGGACGGGGCAGGAACCGTCCCTATCCGACCTACCAGCGCTGTGGCTGGGGTCGGGCCCAATGGTAGCCTCGATCCCCCTGAGGTGATCCCATGACAGCCGCTGCCCGCGGCTGCTGATGGGGCGATGGTCTCCTCTTCGCTGTCTCCTCCAGGTCGCTGGAGGGCGTTGAAGAGGACCAGGGCTGCTGGGAAGCAGACAGTGCACGGGACTCGACGGCCGAGGCGGCCGAGTTGCGGCACGGAGGACTGCTTTTTACTGTCGAGAACCCTCCACAGTAACACCAACCAGCCCCCCCTTGCGAGACGGGTACGTCGAGAAAGCGGACCTTCTCAGCGTTACTCATCTGCGCAAGTATCGGCCAGAGGAGTTTCTCATGGACCACAAGTGTGGACATCGTCCGACCCAGGGCCCGCGTGGTCACCTTGGTCGCCCGTAGAGCGAGGTCGGTGGCGGCGCGGAGTTCCTGCATAAGCGCTGGGTCGGTCTTACCCTCGTGGAGCTCTCTCAACGCCCTGGCCTGGCAGGAGCCATAGCGTGGAGAGAGGAGGCAGCTTGGTCCGCCGCAATGTAAGCTCTCGACACCAGAGATGCCGAGACACCACATGCTTTGGACGGGAGTCTAGGTCGAGCCCCCCCAGGTGGCCGCCACCTACGGGCACGAGTGCACCGCGGCGGCATACTCCACCTGGGGGACACCGACGTATCCTCCAGCTGTCTCAACCTCGAGGGAAGAGAGGGTGACAGAACTTTGTTTGACGTGAAACGTGCCGGGAAGGGGCGTTCCAGGTCTTACAAAGTTCCTCATGCACTTCCGGTAAACACGGCACTGGGGGCGGGCGCGGCTTGGAGCCGCGCTCAAACCCGAGGCGCCATGTAGCCAGCCGCGAGCGCCGGGAGAGGCAGTGCGGGCACTGCAACCCAACACTCACGGCGGCCCGGGAAAGCATGGCTGACATTTCGACGTCCGCTTCTTCCTGGGCTCGACCCCCCGAGGGAGGGAGCCCGAGGAATCGTCGGAGTCGGATGGCAGTACGTCACCCCCCGATGCTGCAAGAGACATCTCATCATCACGCATCGTGTCCGAATACGTGATTGAGGAATAAGACGGCGGACCGTCTCCTGGGGAACGGTCAGACGAGCGAGACGAGGTGTGAACGGTCCGTGAGCCCGTGGCTGGCGGATTATCGCTCACAGTAATCCTCATATCACCCTCGCTGCTTGCCATAGCGGACGGCAGGGCCGTAGTCCTGCCGCCACGGAACGGGGAGCAAACGAGGTGGTGGCTGAGTCCCGTGGGAACACAGCCACCTGTGACGCAACGTCTGAATCGTCACCGCCCGCAGTGCGGGCAGGACGTATCCACAACGTCTGCCCCAGCGTACTGGAAGCAGGCATTGTGTCCGTCCCCCTCCTCGATGAGTGTGTTGCACCCATGAGAACAGCGGGACAAGCCACGCTGGAGAAATTTGCTCTTTTAGAAAAGGAAATTTGCTCGAACACCTCCGGAACTGCCGAGACGCCCAGGGGAGAGTCACTGCAGGAAGGGACCGTCCGCTGTCCACGTCGTAGATTCCAGCAGAAAGAATGATCACCAAGATCGTAGAGAAGCTCATCAGATGCGTAGGCTCTGAAGAACAAAAGGTGAATGAATGAGCACGCCGGCTTCCCTCTTATACCCGGACATCCGGGGAGGAGCCCGGCATGCAAATTTCATTCGCCAATTTTCATTGGCCTTTTCTAAATACTCAGAAGATGATAGGTTCTCAAGACAAACCCCATTCTGTCGGTTCGACACAACGTCGAGAGACCGACAGAAAGGGAACCAAAGCTCAGTTAGTCAAGAGTCAGGAGAATGAGTGCTGTACATGAGAAAATCAACAAAATATTCATTATTAATTCATATCAGTTTTTACAAATATTTTTATGTTTTCAGCTCATTACTGTAACAGGGTATATTTATAAAAAAACAATATCCCCTCCTGACATGACTTGTGGCCACTGTATACTGTAGGTATGTAGGTATTTACATATAAATGTTGGATTGAATTTAACTTTAGAAAAGGGCTTCAGGGAGAAGTGAAGGAACCAAACTAATCTCTCTAAACCACTTTTCTTAAAGCATGTTAAAGTAACATGCTATTTCATGCATTCTGACTTCTTTACACTGTTAAACGTGCTGGCTTCTCAAGCTTAACGTGGTCAACTTTTCAAAAAACGGGTTGAATGTTTGATGTAGTATTTCTGTGTTCGATTCACTCCGCCAGGGTTCTTACGGGTTTTTTCCCAACATGGATTCCTGTTTCTTAACAAGGGTTCTTAGTCCCTTATTGGACAATTCCCCTGGAAAATCACGCCCACACTTCATCCGGCGAGTGAAAGAGCACGCCCACACGTCAACCAGCCAGTGTGAGAAAGAGCACGGCCATCAATGCCGCTTCACTCCGCTGACGGAAGTTGAGGTGTGTTTGTTTGCTCACTGCATTTGGGTGATGAATGTCATATAAACGGTGGATATAACGCTGGATTTGGAGATGGTTTGAAACTGATAGATGGTGCGGTCTCAATGCTTAAAGATGCCAGATATGAACCGCATGCGGGAAGTCAAACTAAATCATATGTCCGTGGTTTGTTGGCAATCGGCGTGTACGTGCATAATGTAAACAACACAAAGGGATTAATGCGATGATGTGTTGTGTGCTCGTGCTGTAGTTCCGTCCCCCCTGCACGCCTCCAGCAGCTCCTCTTTTTCTGGAAATAATTGTAGAGCTGTATCTCTCTTTTATAAATGTGATCAAAATATGAGATTGGCAGAAACTGCCTGTGTTACCTCATCTTTAAACTTCTCAAACATTTATTCCAGGACCTTCACTTCAGAGAGAAAGAGAGAGTCTGGCAGGTGATAATACTAATGAGCTGCTCAGACACTTTCCATTCACACGAGTGACATTTAGCCCATCTGTAGTGTGTCAGTGTCCTCCCACAGTTAAATACCAAACCTCATGACCTCAGACAGAGCCAAAACTGAATCCAACGATTCATTAAGTGACACACACACACAGCTCTGTAGAGTCCTTTCAGTACAGTGACCCTGAAGTGTGTCTGGACAGTATGGCACACGTTTAAATGTCACTTACAGTGCGTTCAGACCACCAGCGACTGTCGCTGTGTGTCGCTAGTCTCTCGCTACGAGGTGGTTAGAAGGCGTTCCCAGCTTTGGTTGCTCTAGTAACATTTATAAACAAACCCCTGCAGTAACAGACGAGAGACGGATGGCGTGAGCTCCGCTGCTTTACTCCTGTGGGTGGTCGCTCCCGAAAGTCATTCAACATTTGCATAAAGTTGAGCAAATCTAAACTTTGTCGCGTCGCTAGACACGCCCACTTCCTGTCGCTCGTGCCGCCCGCTCTCCATTGAAATGAATGACATCGCCTCGCTTTGTCGCTGGGTGTCGCTGGCGGTCTGAACGGGGCGTTACATTACATAATAAAGGATCAAGGCTGAGTGTCATTTAATAAAGAATGTTTCACAATTAAACAGTTTGTTTGGTTTGAACTATGATAAAACTGTAGATAAGGACACCAGTGTAAGATGTTTTTTTCATCCAGTGTTCATGTTTTGACTTCTTTAAATATTTACGGTCAGCATGTCGTCTCAGTGACGTCCCTTCTGTTGTTTTTACTTGTAGACAAAACAAAGATTGCAAAGTGTTGTTTTCTATCTTTTATAACAACAGACGTCTATATGGAAACGTACTCTTAAAAGAAACACTATGTAGTAAAAACACGTTCTCGTTTGCTATGAAGTATGTTTGAAAGCGTGTTCGTGGAACTGATATCATCACGTAGCGTTAGACACAATAATTCTGTTGTTTTTCAATCTGAACTGGGAGTGTTAAAATGGAGATAAGAACGTTACGCTCTTTCACAAGTCACAAGTGAACGATGAATGCTGTGTTTTCGAGCACATTGTGAAAGCATGTATAAAGCAGTGAATCATCGTGTGAGTGGGTTTTGAGATGGGAATGAAACCGAGTCGACTGTCACAGAGCGGATGATGTTGGGCTCTCTTGGGAACGGAAAGCGCTGAGCCTCAAATTGGGCTGGAAAGGTGAATTCTTGTTTTAGATTTATTCTGCGCTTTAACGCTGAGCTGGCAGAAATCCCATCGCCGGTTCTTTTGTGTGGTGCTTTAAAATGTGAAGGGTGACGCTGGCCTGAATGACTGTTGATGGACGGATAGGTTTCACATTCGCTGGTATTATGGGGTTTTAGCTTGTCCTTGAGTGACAGCTGTCTTTCAATCTATTTCTGCCATTCAACACAAGATATTAACTTTCATTTATTTCCAGCTAACTTTTAACATTTGACTGTCGTGTACAGAAACATGGAACCAGTAAGAGTTGTGTCGTAAGTTATTGTTGAAGGTGATGATTTTGTGGTGATTTGATGCTGGATGTGTTTTAATAGTATATTGGAGGTTGGTGCAAGTGTCAGGACAGTCCGATGATGTCCCAGCATCCTCTCTGACTCCTGAAGATGAATGTTTTTTCATCAGTGTTGTGTCTGCTGTCCTCTGGCTTTTGTTTCTGCAGGAATCTCATTGTGTTCAGGGTTTATACGAGTTTTCTGTGATAAATGTGTTAGCTTTCTTAAAGCACAGCTGCAGGTTGGACTGGAAGCAGAAGGAACACTTTCTCTGATCTATTTGCTCTTCTGTCCTAACTGTGTTTAGGTCTTTATCACCTGTGTGATAAAGACCTTCTTTCTTTACCACTTGGTCTTTGTTTTGGGGTGTGTGTTTTATAGGGTCTACAGTATATAAAGAGTTTAATTCCAAAATGAGATCAGATTATTGCGCATTGCAATTAATATCAATCAAACTGCAGTTGGTTTGTTTTGATTGAATCCACAATAACTACCACAACAAAACACAATAAAAACATGATAACATAATAAAAAACATGATTTATATACTAATTTAAAAATGGAGTTATCTCAATTTGGAAACAAACTCTTCATATATAAGTATTTTTAATTTTCATTTCATGGGGACTTTAAAGGAATAGTTCACCCAAAAAACCTACTATGGTTAGCCAATGATGCCACAGAAGTGAAAACTGCAAACATTCTTCCAAATATCTTTCTCTGTGTTCATCAGAACAAAATCATTTATCATTTATACAGCAATGAAATTACATGGGGGTGAGTAAATGATAATAGAATTTTCATTTGTGGGTGAACTATCCCTTTAAAGTACCCTTTATAGCAGGCAATCTTGGATCTTGTGTACTTTATGTTAAAGACGCATCTGTGTTCTGTCCTAGTTTGTTCTGATCCGTCTGTCTGTTTTTAACAGCTCAGTGTGTTCTTGATGAGTGTTTGCTAGTTTTATCTTAAAATGCTCGTATGAAAGGACGGATGATGCAGATTTTGTGTGTAAAACGTGTCTGGGGGCATTGCAGTTATTTGTTTATCACGTGATGTTTTGTAATGTGTATATGTGTATATACGTAGGAAACACTGACTCTGGTTGTTTATATAAGCAAAGCTTCCTGTTACATGTTCACGTTATCACAATCTGTTCTGTTTAACAAAATCAAAAGTGCCGCCTAAATGAAATGTAGACGTCAGGAAATCAGCCGTTGGTTTGTTTTGAACATTTAGTTAAACTGAATCCCACCGTGACCCCCAGCAGAAGATTTCCAGGACATTACACCATTAAGAGCAGTAAGAGAGAGATGTTTGGATTGTGTAGAGGAAGTGGATGCACAAACAAACACACAACGTGGCCTGTATCATTAGGGTACAGCGGTGACCGCATGTGATGCTCTTTCATAAAAAAACACAACTCAACGCTCTGAAGTCTGAAGTAAATGTTGACTACCGTCATGGATAGAAAATTGTTGTGCGTTTGGAGATACAGTATAAAGGTATGAAATTAAATCCTAGCATGACTTGTAGCCATCGTGCCCGTCACAGATGTTAAAGTTGTTTTAAACAGACCATTGATCAGTGGTGAGACGGGAGGCTGAGCGTACAGTAAGTTCTTTCCTCTCCTCAAAGCTTTTATCTGCTCCTCCAGAGACAGACGTTCATTCAGGAACAGCCACAGTGATTTAATTGTCACCTTCAAACACTCTCACCAGCTCAGCACAATCACATACAGAGAGACCCGACCAAACGTCTGCCAATGAAGAAATCTCATTATTTATTCTCATTAACAGGGTAATTGGAACATCCAAGCCTCCAAGCCATCCAAAACCATGAGCTTCAAAAGACCATTCTGTCTCAGTTCTGTCACTGATGATATGATTCTGTCAGTGTTTTGTTAAAAAACATTTATTGATTTTTAATGAAGTGCACATCTTTAAAGCCCCACTGAAATTCCATGGAACGTGCTGGTGTAATTTCAACTGAAAAATGCAGAGAGCGCTCCCTTTTAAAATAACCAACAGCGGCAAAGCCTGGCAAACCTACATTTAACAGCGTGATAGCCACAGTGGTGTAAAAGTCTATTGAAAAGAATATGAAGATCAGTGATACCAGTGATGTGTCATTTGAAGCTTGTGGTGAGTGACACTGGTGTTTGTCTTCTCCTTTACTCATCAAGACTGTGATGTCTGATCTCTTCCATAGAGCCTTGACATTCAACATACTGTGTAGACTTGAAACGGGTCAGATCCGTTTTGCTTTCTCAGCGGATTTGCCCGTATGATCGACGGATATGATCAGTTCTGTGCTATCGTGTCTCTGAACCGGAGGACACTCACATGCAACCGCTCGCGTGACACTAACGCGAAATAAAGACTTCAATGTTAATGGTTACAAGATCTCCCATCTTGTGCTTTATGCGTCATTCACCATGTAGGACATAATAAATGTGCGCCGCTTCCGCAGCTCTCATGGTGAAGGGGGCGGGACTCTTCTGATTCTAAAGCGGATTTGATTGGACGAGAACCTTGACGAGAGGCTGAAGTGTAGCGTGATGTCATGGAATTTCTAGATTTTTTTGACTGTCAGTTTTGAACGCTTGTATCTTCTAAATGGGACTTTTGTCAGCTCTTAATGGCATATCAGTTTATTGACGTCCTTAAGGCTCACTTATTTTTAAGAAAAGATAAAAAGTTTCATTTTGATTTCACTGGGGCTTTAAATGTGAATTACTACTTAGTTACACAAAACATAGAAACTGCTAAAATGCTCTTTCTATGTCTTTGTTAGAGTTTTTTTCTTCCTCCTAAATTGATTTGACATTTAAGAGGGTTGTTTTGTCTAACATATAAAGCTCATCATCCTCTGTTACTGAAGTGACGGAAGTGCATCAAACCCTAACCAAAATTGATGTCAAATTATAAATTCAAATAGTCAAATAACGATTTCAAATGAAACTGCAGACGTTCAGTAACACAGACTGGAGAAGTTCATTTGTCTAGACGACACAGACCACAGCTGCAGTGTAAAGTGTTCAGGTGACAGATGGTCCTCGCTTGATTAAATGTAAAGACCCCACTGCCGCCTCTCTTTTCCATGCAGAAAACATCAACACCAGGAGGAAAGAGGAGAATGAAGTGTCTCTTTCCTCCTGAATCTAAAACATCCAGGTGCCGTTGTGCATGAAGCACATTTTTTGTAATAAAAACAGACCTGTTTGTGTGTCCTACTACGTAAATACACTTTAGATCAATGTTTCTGTTTCTCTTCATCTAATAAAGTTACATAATCGTCTTGATTTACAGTAGGAAATCTCTCAGGGATGTTGACAGGTTTCTAATGTGGTGGAGGAAATAAGCATTGACAGAAGTATTATTGTTCATTGAGCGGCTGTATTAAAGCAGTGATTGTTTTAGGGCCTCTCGTGTCTTCATCACATGTTTATTACGAGTATTTTTCATTGTGAAGGCAGTGATGGGATATTTAATCCTGTGGTATTGATTAGCAGCTGACAGGGTGTTTTGGGTGTGATTGTAAGAGACGGGAGGTGTGAGGTCGGACACCCGGCACACCGCAGCAACCGCACGGCAAACATTCATTAACATCTGTGAACACTGAACAAACACCACATTTCAACACATTCTTCTGGAAATAGATGCTGTTGCTATGGGGTTGCTAAGGCATTTCGGATGATTGCTAGGGCATCACTAAGCTGTTTCTTAAATGTTTAGGGTGGTTTCTTACAGGAACGAGTTTAAATAGCTCACCACAACTTCTCTAAATAAATCTCAAGTCCCTTTTTCAGAGTATGTTATAGTTTTTTTGTTGGATAGATATCATTGCTGTCCTTCTGAAACCTTATCCAGATCAGTAAGCGGGTTTACATCACTCGCATTTATTCGCA
This sequence comes from Triplophysa rosa, assembly GCF_024868665.1. NCBI lineage: Eukaryota > Metazoa > Chordata > Actinopteri > Cypriniformes > Nemacheilidae > Triplophysa > Triplophysa rosa. The sequence continues at coordinate 1,153,448 of NC_079912.1, read as the reverse complement.
TTTTGAAGTTTCGCATCAGAAACGAGTGATGGAAACGGCAAATTTCGAATTAAAAAGCCTTAATTCGCAAAAAAGTTTTTACGCTCGCTTGAGGTGGTTTTTCTTTTTTGCGAAAAAGGGTTAATGCAAATAATGGGAGATGGAAACGCATTTGCCGAATAAATTCCTCCAAAAAGTAGCGTAACTGCACTAAGAGACTGCGTAACCTGACTAACCTGAGTACTGATCTTGTTACAAAGCATGAGAAATGTTGTTATGGTCATTCTTAAATGCCTGAGCAAAGTCGTCAAAGTATTTCTGTAATTGCCTCTTAGAACTATCACGGCTGTGTTTCCCAAACAGCAGGCATCCACAAAAGCACCGCATTTAATGTGTTTCGTAATCGTCTGCTTGCGCAAGTATTATGAAAATTATTATATTCAGTGACTTCTCTTAATTTTCTTACTGATATTTAGTCGCAGTTCATTAGGAAGTGACGGTTGACTAGTTGGATGGAAATGGTGCTTATTCGCAAATGTTTTATGCGATATTCCAATTTTACGCATTAACTAAATTCGCAACTTTGGATGGAAACCCGGCTAGTGTTGGGTGTAACTAGTTACTAAGTAATTAGTTACTGTAATTTAATTACTTTTCCCTTTAAAAAGTAAAGTAAGGGATTACTCTTGTTTTTTCTGTAATTTAATTACAGTTACTTCTGATGTAATTAAACTAAATACTTTGTGTAATATGTGTGTGCAATAGTGGAATTGACATCAAAATTCAAAGTCAAACTTTAAAATCTGTGCTTTAATGTATAATTCTCACATTTGTAATACTTTGGTCAGTTAATAAAAAGACTTTATGTAGTTTAATATTATTTGATTGAATGAATTAAAAGAGCCCTTTCATGTCTATCCTTAAATCACTTAACTAATCAAGTTTGATTTAGGATATAGAAAGTAATTAGTAATAAGTAACTAAATACTTTTTGGAGAGAGTAATTTGTACAGTAATCTAATTACACTATTGAATATGTAATTAGTAACTAGTAATTAATTACTTTTTCAGAGTAACTTACCCAACACTGATCCAGAGGATATCCAGATTCGCTGTTTTTCAGGACAAACCACTGTACTTTTTTAATGATTAAATACTATGCCAAAATTGACAAGCACTTTTAATACTTTTTATTGGTTAGATATTTGCAAAACCCATGTGACAAACATAAAGGGAGACCAATAATAATGATTAATGGCAAAAAAAGAATAATCACAAAATATGAAGATACAAGATTTCAGAAGAACAACAAAGATACTGTATGGTGAATCTTGATTGTTTAGAAAAGTAACATCACATCTTTCCTCAACAATCAGTTTTAACATGTAACTAGAGTAAAAATAAACACACAGTGTTAACATCATGATATAAAACACAATGTTTAGTAAGAATGTCTAAATTGTTTAACTTCATTATTGCATTAACCTTCACACTACAAGATGACGGATGATAGGGTGAGTTTACCGGCGACGGGCCTTTGCCAGTTTTGGTCTTTGTGTGGACGTGCCGCCGCTCATGCGCTAACCGGACACTGACGATTTCATTGGCTCTCAGTTTCCAACACGCTGCACATGTGAAGGTGAGCGGTGTGAGAGCGAGAGGATGAGCAGATAAAAGAGTAACCAAAAAAGTGAGTGATCGATGCCATGCGCTGTCTGTTATGTGTCCGTGATACACTGGCGTGTTGTGAGTCGATTCTGTCGTCCTTCAACTAAAAACCATCACGTCAAGAAAGATTGACCTGTTAGCTGCCAAACTCAAAACAAAAATAACTCACGCACCGTTTCAGTTGATGTGAGATGTTCCAGTGAATCTTCACTCAGATGTGGAGTGTGAATACTGTAGAGAGGTTAAAGGTTAACACAAGGTCAGATTATGTTGAAATAACACTGTGAAACACGCTCGGGGTGAATACACCATCACATCAAGCTGCTCTTTACATTACAGGTCATAACACAACGCTTGTTTTTATTGCTGGTTTGATTGATGGATTCATCACACTCATGTAAGGTTGATTTGTCTATAAACTGAGGATGATCAGAGTCTGAAATGAGTCTCCGCCCGGGGCTTCATTATAATCTACAGTGCACTCGGACATCATTAGAGTTAATGAGTCAATATCTATCATCCTCAAGCAGCGTCTGTCCCGCGGTACATGAACACACTCACAGGTACAGTTAGAATTGTATGATGTGTGTGTGTGTGTGTGTGTGTGTGTCCTTGTGGGGACATGTTTTGGTCCCCATGAGGAAACAAGCTTATAAATCATACAGAATGAACTTTTGTGAAACTCTAAAAGAGCAGACAGTTGTGTGTGATTGTTAGGGGTAGGGGTAGGGAATATGATATACAGTTTGTACAGTATAAAAACCATTGCGTCTATGGAATGTCCCCATAAAACATGGAAACCCAACATGTGTGCATGCGTGTGCCTGCGTGCGTGTGGTTTAATAGTGACAAACAGATGCTGATAGATGGATTGAATAAGAGATGAATGAAGGCTTTAGGTTATGTTTGTGTGTCTTCATGTTGAACTCCAGTAACTTCTGTTGCTCAGAAACGGCTGCCATGTGACCACTATAAACACTGACGCACAGACACACACACACACACATACTTACACACGTTTATTTTTTTATGTTCATGTAAAAATTAGGGCTGTCAAACGATTAATCATGATTAATCGCATCCAGAATAAACGTTTGTGTTTACGTAATTTATGTCGGTGTACTGTGCTAATTCATTTTGTATTTATGAACACATACACATAAATGCATTTTTTAAAGAAAGATATAACATATAACAATTAATAAACGTTTATTTAGAATTTCAATTATTGGTAAATATAAATTATTACATTTAAATATTTCCTAACTATATAGAAAAGTATGTGTATGTTTTGTGTTTATAAATACAAAATTAATATGCACCGTACACAGATATATTTTATGTAAACACAAACTTTTATTCTGCATGCGATTAATTGTTTGACAGCGCTAGTAAAAATACAGAACGTCCTAAAGAATTTATTTGTAAAACAACACAGAACAATAATAATAACAGTTTGGTTTGGTTTGGTGACATAAATCCGACAAACTTGAGGTTTTTTAGGGCTTCTTGACAATTTTATCGATGCTACAGACAGAGACAAACAGACCACATGTTCTGTTCCTACCAGCTGAAAAAAACAAACCTTCACAAAATGAAATATCCCGGCATCAGAACATAATGTCCGTTTGAGAAGACGCGAGGTCGCTGGCAGCCATCAGGAGATATGAGAGCGACACCTTTAACAGAAACATTATCCTCTGTACTGGTAATAAATCTGTCAAAAGAACTTCGTCCACTTACACCCAACACACCTGCGTTCTTACAGACGGAAAATGAGATTTGAAATCATTTATGGGTGAATGAAAGGAAGGGTGAGAGCTCTCGAGAGTCCCGGCGCTCCCGGTTGAACCGTCGGTGGCTTTGAACTTCACAGGAACCCGTCACAGTTTCTCTGCTTTCATCTGGAAACTTCTTACTAAAGACCAGTTTAGTGCCAGTTAGCAGAGTAAAGCTCCAAAAAAATCAAGCGTCGGCGCTTTGAAATGCAATTTTTAATTGTTCCTTCACTTTACCAGACGAACGCTCATTATTTCTGATGAAGGATTTGTGGCTTTTTTTTTTACAGAGGAGGCAGAAATAATTCAATCTCTTGACACTGCTTTTAAAAAGTTAAATATAAAACTGCGATTAAAATGTGAATGCATTTAAATCACTAAATCACACTGGAAGTAGAAAGTTAATTTTGTGTCTGGTTGTGTGGAGACTGAAGTCTCTTGTGATTGGTTTATCCATTTCACCTGTCTCCACCAATGGCAGAGCAGCTTTCTTTCATTACGTTTCAGGTCCACTGGTCCATATAGCGTGACAGAGGATAAAGTGTGCTGGGAAATCCTCTTCCCCTGGTGATTTAACCGCTGTCATGGCTCGAGTTAATAAGGACTAACCAGTCACAGCTCTGGACTAATAGGGTCTGGGAGTTGGTTGTGGAGACACCGTCCATTACTGTACGCCGAGTCAGCGCTGGATTCATTTTTAATGACAGCGGCAGCCAAACACCTGACGTCTGCTGAATTCTTCTCTCTCTCGACCACACCACCAGCTTAATGTGAACACTTCTTATATTTTACACACTTTTCTTTATTTTGGTTTATTGTAAGGCAACATTTCTCATTTTCATTTAGTTGAAGTTTTTGATTTATTTGATTTCAATGAACACAAATGTTTTTCAGTTTAACATTTTTCATACTTTAATAATACAATTCTATTAGTCATCATTTTACATAAAAATATTTTGAAAAAGGAAATAGACATTAGTGAAGCTCAGAAAGTGAACATTTGCATATCAAATTCTCCTATAAACTAAACATCTGCCGTCAAGACTTTCCATGAGCAGAATTTGATAAGCAAAAACTGAAATATCATCATTATGAAAATGAAATCTCTATTAAAGTGATGCGAAAATTCTGTCACCATTTACTCACCCTTATGTAATATCATGAACACAGAGAAAGATATTTGGAAGAATGTTAGTCATTTTCAGTTCCGGGACATCATTGACTACCATACTAGGAAGAATGAAATGCTAGTCAAAGGTGCCCGAGAACTCTTTGTTTTCTTAAATTCTTCAAAATATCTCATTATGTGTTCAACAGAACAAAATAAACACAATATTTTTTTCCTACCATGGTAGTGGATGATGTCCCAGAACTGAAAATTGCTAACATTCTACCAAATATCTTTCTCTGTGTTCATTGGAACAAAGAAATGTATAGAGGTTTGAAACAACCTGAGGGTGAGTAAATGATGACAGATTTTTCCAACTCAAGTTTAAATCATTTAAGCTCCTTATCATTTCTAGTATAGAATTATATAATTCTATACTAACAGGGCATGACCAAATGAATTCTTTCTTTTCTCGAAAAACATCAAGGCCCGGTTTAAGGCGTAAAGCTATAGTCCCAGACTAAAATGAAAGTTTGACCTGTTTTAACAGAATATAACTTGCCATGAAATATCTTAAAATATATCAGTGCCATTGTTTTGTCTCGAGATGCGGACCAGTAATGTATTCTTCTAAGGCATTTTTATAAAAGCAACATAAATATCTTAATTCAACTAAGGCTTAGTCCTGGCTTAAGCTAAACTGTGTCTGTGAAACCGGGCCATAATTGCTTCCTCCAAAATGCAAAATGTACACTTTTTTATATTAATGTTCCAGAAAGCCCTTACAGCCATTATCTTTGTGGTTGTGAAAAAGATCCTGACACAGAGAACCTTGTTTCTAAAGCTATTATTTATCTTCTAGGCCACATTATTTTTAGACGGCATATTAAAGATAATCAAAATGTTTGAAGAATATGGGAGTAGATGGGAGTAAATATCTGTATATGACAGTCAGATTCGATCAGATTATTCATGTGACAGATACTGATCAAACTATAAATCACTTTGGATAAAGCATGAAAATCCATGAGTGTAATATAGAGGACAGGTGGCGGTTTATAGAGTATATAGTGGTAGTGTTGTTTATTAATTATTATGAGTGAGCAGTGTGTTTTCAGTGTGTCTGATTCTATACATTCTGAGAGAAAATGCATTGATTTGGTTTGTTGTTGCGTTGTATGAACCGTGCTGAACGTTCGGCCCTAATGAAGTAAAGCCGCCTACATAGAAGACTTTAAAAGGCTGTGTCCTGCTGTAGATTCTGGACCAGAGCCACGGACTGAAAGCTGGGATCCACCACAGGCGTGTGTCTCTAATAGAGTTTAGAAGTGATTGATGCTGACAGAACACTGATTTATCTCACTCAACATTTCCACGCACACTTGGAGTGTCAAAAACACCAGACAGGTTGAAATGTAGACGTTTGGTTGTCATGAGTTCATCTGGCACGGGCGGCACAGCGAGGAGGAAGGATCTGTAAGATCTTTATGCCAATGTATAGCCTACTTCACAGCATTTTTACAGTCAAAAACCAATATTGACTCTGTTAGGCTCTTATTGAAATAAAAGAATAAAGAAAATGAAAGTTCGAGGATGTGGATGGCACGGATGTGAAGGTTATGCTCATTTGAGCAGGAACGAGAGCTCAATTAGGTCTCGTGGGAGCCGGTCCGCCGGTCGTGAGGTTCTTGTACATTGCTGTCTCCGTGAGAGTTCACATTTTTAAGAGGTAATGAGAAAGCCCTGACCATTCCACGTCTGAAAGATTTCTTTTCTTAAAAGAAATCCTCTTTAAAAGAGTTTCTCAGAGGACAAACACTGTTTGAAAGGTTCAATAACAGTCATGCTTTTCTAATGATGGTTATCAATCCCTGTCCCGTCTACCATTGTTTAACTAACAGCTTCCACCAGGTTAAACTGGAATTAAAGCAAGTATCTAAAAATACCCACAGCGAGGTTTGAAGTATCATCAGGACATGCTAAGAAAGAAGAGAAGGTGTGTGGGTTTATCAGTGTAATTGTATCTATGGGAGGTTTAAGCAGGCGGTTGTTTTGTGAGGGTTATGAGCGTGTGCTCAGGTGCGGTGGATGTGTAATCCTGCCGTGTGCTTTCTAATCTTCTGCTAATAGTGTCTGTGACATGACACGCAGTTTATTGAATCTCACATGTCACTCAAGCCAGTGTCACTTTGACACATCACGCAAAGACAAACACACACACACACACACACACCTACAGTGTATGTTTCATACATACTCACATACCTTAATTAACCTTAAAGGGATAGTTCAGCCAAAAATGAGAACCATTTGGCATACCATTTATCCAAAGCGACTTACATTGCATAATATGATACATTTGCATCAGAGTATACGCAATCCCTGGGATCGAACCCATGACCTTGCCGTTGCTAGCGTCATGCTAACCACTGAGCTACAGGAAAGCTAATACCACAATAAAGATAAATATAACAATTCACTTTCATGTGTTTGTACATCTGTATGTGAGTGTGTTTTCTGTGGAACACAAAAGAAGATATTTTGAGAAATGTCTCTGTGGTTTTGTGTTCATACAATGGGCTTGCGTGTTGTTTACATATCTACATTCTACAAAATAGGATTTTATTTATTTATTGTGGATTTATTCATCCTCGTGTCATGTCAAACCATAATGACGTTCTTTCTTTCTTCTTCAGAACACAAAAGAAGATATTTTGAAGAATGTCGATAATCAAACAACACTGAACTCCATTGACTTCCATTGTATGAACACATTTCTCAAAATATCTTCTTTTGTGTTCCACTGAAGAAAGACTCACATATAGATTTACAACCACATGAAAGTGAATAAATGATGAGAGAATTGTTATATTTATCTGTACTGCAGGATTATAGTGTATACTATGTAGTGTACTGCCTACCGAGACAACTTAAAACATTACAGTTTAGATGAATTACGGTTTCACCACAATGAAATGTGATTTACACGTAATGTTCGAAGGCCAGTTTGTTGCTGTAAATAAATATAGTCATCATAAAACAATGATTTATTGATGACATCAGTATTTGCTGTGACAGATGATGAAGAAGAACGCAACAGATGTGCTGAATGTCTGATACTCTTCTGCCCTCTAGTGTCTGATATGAGCATGTGTCGATCATCGTCCGTTCAAAATCATCTTTACTTATTATTTAGGGACAATTATTTAGGCAATTTAAGTTGTTACAGTTTTGAGACAATATCACATTTTCACTACGCAATTATCATGGGTGAAAGAATGAATAATAATTATGAAATAGTCATAGTATCTGGAGAGATAAGAGACAAAATGTAACTACTAAATGCATCTACTTAAAATATAAAAGAAACTGACACTGAATTATTATTATCTCAAACATGTCTCTTATGACTCTTGCTCTGTTAATGCTGAAATATTCTCTCTGTTTCATCTGACCTCTTGTAAGGAGTTCATCTTTGTTTTCCTTGAGAATGTGAACGCAGCAGTATTTTTGTCAGGAGCAGCTCATAACTCACTGTGATGAATGAGACGTCTCTCCTGATAAGTGTGTTTTCATATCAGCTGTCAGCCGTGTTCTCTGGAGTTTGTCAGCGAGATGAGGATGATAAATAAACGTATATAAGTTTAGAATATGATCACACAGTATGAGGATACATTGTTAAAATAAAGATGCTTAAAAGGTTCTTCATGTCATAGCGATGTCATAGAAGAACCATTTTTGTTTCCACAATTAACCTTTCAGTCAAAGGTTCTTCAAAGCACCATCTCTTTCTTACCTTTTTATAATCTGAAGAACCTTTATTCGCCACAAAGAACCTTTTGTGAGACAGAAAGGATCTTCGGTTGCTAAAGGTTAAACAAAAAATGATCTTCTATGGCATCATGAAGCACCTTTATTTTCAAGAGTGTACTCGTACACCTATAGGAATTATCTTATGAAAAAATCTGCATGTTTTATATACACCAGGGCACTGAAAATACAGAAAATAGTGGTACATGAGTCTTACACGCATGAGTCCAGCAGGTGGCGTTGTAACACCTCCAATATAAAGTCCTGTACATTCATCACACACAGGAAAGCCAAGGTATGAATATTGTCATCTATATTTCAGACACAAGATTAAAGTTGAACAAGTTTAAAAAGAGCAATATTTCTGTCTGTCTGTCTGTCTGTCTGTCAGGACAGCTAATGTCACATCAGGTCATCATGACACACAATCCGTCCGCATGCACTTTAATCTTTAATAAAATATGTAGGATTATGTGGTTTGTGTGTCTGGAAATCATCAGATGTCAGAATACAGCGTCTCAATTCACAATTTATAATGAATTCACCTGTTAAAGGTTTCATTTATTAGTTTAAAATAAAATCATCTTCTCTTGCAGTACTTTACAATAATCTCAATCTTTTAGTTCAAATTATATTATTCTGTGAAATCATTATTTAAGGCTGTTTTGGTAGAAAAGTGTTTTTTTGTTTTAGTATTATTATTCGATATAATATTGTACAGTATTAGTGTAGTATAGTTTGAGTGAGTATATAGTCCGGAGAGACAGAACATCAGTGATTTGGGTCACAGTGCACTTTTTTCTGCTTATATAACTCAACCCAAACATGTCAAAACCTACATACAGTATATATATATATACATTGTGTGTGATGTTGAAATGTTTCAAACACACTCGTGTATGAGAGGATTGACTGCAGCATGTGAATCTTGATGTGGATTAGTCTTTTAAAGTGGACGGAAGCGTAATGAATTAAAGTCAAATCCGTCTTTATGAGCACATTTAATCTCAACACGTGTGTTTCTCTGTGTGTGTGTGTGTGTGTGTGTGTGTGTGTGTGTGTGTGTGTGTGTGTGTGGATGAAGATGATGCCATGAGGTTTATGTATTTTTTTTAAAACATTGTCAGGATATCTGTTTTTTGTGTTTTTCTTTTCTTTTTTGAGTCGCTTGCTTAAAAGCTTTTACTTAATAAATGAGTGCAGATGTATAAAGGCATGTATGGATACGTTTGTGTTATTGCATTATTATACAGGGCTTGACTTGACTTTGGGGACTTTTGGCATAATGTGGAATTGTTCAAATGGACAGGTGGCAGAAGGGGAGGGGCTTGATGATGTCAGCTAAAGTTTAAAGAGGTGGAACAACTTTATTGATTTTGATCAAAGTCATTTGCCGTTTGGTGTATGATCTGTGCGCTGTATGAGTAAGACACAAACACACACACACACACACACACACACACACACACACACGTACGCACACACAAATAGACAGATGGTGTTAGTGGACCTGTAATCCATGTGTAGTTTTCCTGCTCCAAACACAGCTGGGATTATAGTGGGCCAATCTCCAGCTAGAACGTCTCTCTGTCTGTCTGTCTGTCTGTCTGTCTGTCTGTCTCTCTGTGTGTATTCATTGATGACAATCTGTCTGTCAGTGTTGTGAGATTGTTGTTGTACCTGTATCTTGTTGTTCCGCTCTCGTCTGAAGGTAAGCATGCGATATTCTTCAGGATTCAAACATCAGGGCATTGAAATGAAATCTCAGACAGCGGAATATAAACGGATAGTGATGCATTTAAAATGTTGACGTCTGGATTTGATGTGTAGAGTTTTTTGTGTGGTTTGATTTATTATAGAATGTTGATCTTGTGTAATAATGTCTAAACACACAGCTCTGTATTTACAGATGACTTTAAGATATTTTAGTATAGATTTGTCATGTAAACACACACACACACACACACACACACACACACACACACACACACATGGACTATTTGTAATCAGGATTAATTTAGCTGACAGATGATAATTGTTCAGTTAAATTGACAGTTCACCCAAAAATGAAAATTCTGTCATCATTTACTCACCTTCAAGTTGTTCCAAATGTGTCTAAATGTCTTTGTTCTGATGAACACAGAGAAAGATATTTGGAAGAATGCTCATAACCAAACAGATTTTGTCCCCCATTGACTCCCATAGTAGGAAAAATGACACAAAAGAAGATAGTTTGAAGAATGTAGTACAGCAAACAGTTCTGGGGTACTTTTGACGACCATTGTATTTTTTCCTACTATGGGAGTCAAAGGGGACAAAATCTGTCTGGTTATACGCATTCATCCAAATATCTTTCTCTGTGTTCATCAGAGCAAAGACATTTAGACACATTTGGAACAACTCGAAGGTGAGGAAATGATGACAGAATTTTCATTTTGGGGGTAAACTGTCCCTTTAACGTCAGGAGTTCACAAATAGCATCCTGAATATGCATGACAATAATTCAATAATTCTTATCATTCGCTTTCAATTTCAGTTTTCAATTTACAATTTATATATTGCGTTTGTGTATGTGTTTTTGTGACTCTATCTCTAACAGGTTGTTGTTTTCTCTTGCAGGTGTGTGTTTACTGTGTTTAGTGGACGTGGTGCCGGTCAAGAATGAAGATGGCGTGGTGATCATGTTTATCCTGAATTTTGAGGTGATGCCGGACGATACATTTCACGAACCACAAGATCTCAATCACAAGCTTCCTCTTCTGTGGCGTCATTCAAGTACGTCAAATATATACTGTGTACTTTTCTATCAAACACTTGCTGTAATATAGGCTGTTTGCTTTTAAAAATACTGTTCAAGTGAAATGAACGTTAAACTCCACGTTGACTGACTTACAATACTGTTAATGGAAAGAACCAATTTATCTGATCTTCTTTCAAATGTCTGTCGTAGATCGCGCTCGAGGGATCCGTCTGCGTCTGCCTCTCCTACACTACCGGAACAACAGTAAATCTTCTCTGCGGGAGGACCCCGAGGCTGGCCGGGTAACGGCTCTCCCCACCACCTCCCGCCCAGAAAACCACGAGTCTCTCGCTCTCGGTGAGCTGCTCTCTCTTCCAGAGCACGAGCGGTCTCGCCGGACCCCCTCCGCGGCGTGCACCCCGTCCTCTCTCCTGCCCGAGGACCAGCGTAACCTCCTGGGCAGTGACCCCGGCTCACCTCCGCCGGCCCCACCCCATCCTACCACCCTGCCCCTGGGTCATTCCTCGCCCCGCCCGCAGCGGCTCAACCCGGACGCCTCGGTGTCCAACTGCAGCCTGACGAACAGCCGGTCGCGCGAAAGCTTTCACAGCATGCGCCGCGCGTCTTCAGTGGACGACATCGAGGCCATGAGGCCCGAATGGGACCGGAAGCACCGAACTCGCCCCACCAGCAGCAGCACGGGTGAGACAGTCTGATCCGTCATGTTCGACACATATCAGCGTTACCTTTCACCCCCCGAGTTGACCGAATCCGTTTCTTCTCACAGGTGCCATGAACAACAGGTCGCGCATCTTAAACTCTACCTCCGACTCTGACCTCATGCGTTACCGCGCCATCAGTAAAATCCCTCAGATCACGCTCAACTTTGTTGATTTTAAAGCGGACCCTCTCATCGCCCTTCCGGCCGGAGAGATGGACATCCTCGCACCCTGTAAACTCATCGACCGCACGCACAACGTCACAGAGAAAGTCACTCAGGTAAGTCACGTGTTTGGTGTTAACGCATTACCGTCTGTGCTGGAAAATTCACAAACGATATGGAGGAATAAAAATGTGTTTTTGGCACTTGTTATCTTGCTTTGTTTTGGGTTTTGTCCCGTTTGTCCTTCCACATTCACCGTCTTCCACACCGAATGCTTAATTTTACAGCTTCACATCTCAGCGACTGAAGTTAAGACGAATATGGCCATGAGATTGTGTCAAGGGCAGTTTTTGATGTTGGGTCTGATGTCATTTCCTTTTTGAAGGTTCATCTGACAAAGCTAAAGCCACAGAGTTTTGTTTTGCTTTTGAACTCAAAACCATGAGAATGCTGTGAAATGAGAACATGGCAGTGTTGGTTTGTTTTGGATAAACTCAGACGTTGCTTCAGGCAAGCGTGACTGAGATTTACTTTGACAACCTGTGCTCTTCAAAATAAAGGTTTCAGTTACAAGTAAACTGAGTTCCACAGCCTCATTCAAGACTTTTCATTTTTAAAGGAAGAATTCTGTCATCGTGTATTGATGTTGATCCAAACACGTTGACTTCTTTCATGTGAGAAACACAAAAGATGTTGAGCAGAAGTGAAGGAAACTGAGAGACACGATGACGTTTGAGACAAGATTTAAAGTCACCATGAAATCAAAGAGGAAACTGTTAAGTGTTTTACACAGTGTTGCAGTGATTGTTATAAATGATTTATCCGTGCACACCACTATTTTTTCTAAATGAATTTGTCCTAATAATCAAAAACAGTGAGCTCCTCTCCCCCTCTCAACAACTCTTCACCACATGCCGTTAGCAACAAAGAAGAGGTAGGACTATACTCACTGTCTAATGGCCAGGCATTTATAGCCCTCCCCTCCAGGCCCAACTTACAACAAACCAATCAAAAGGGGAAGGGCAAAATAAAGCCCCGCCCTACATTTTTTCAAATTTCAGAAGCCATTTCACTCGGATACACGTCATGATACGGAAAAGAAGTCAATCGAGCATCTGTTTCACGGTGACTTTAAAGAAGAATCTACTGTATAATACAATATCAAGAGCTTTTTTATTCTCTGAAAAACCATTCAACTCAAGATCGATTCTTGATAAACCTTTGCAAATCTTACAAAGAACCTTTATTTATAAGAGTATGGTCAAAGACAAACGTCACAGTTTCTTTCTTTGAGTCTGATGATTGTTTTGTTGTCTAAAGGCAATGAGCCACATTCATGAAACGCAAGCAGAATTCATTTTTGTGTAAAACAGTGCACTTATTCTTTCATTTACATTTATATTTATCCATTTAGCAGACACCAACCCTGTTGAAAAAACCAGCGTATGCTGGTTCGGTATGTTTTGAAGCAAACCAGCTACCTTGCTTCAAAACATACCTAACCAGTTTAACATAAATACATCACAAATGATTTTCGAGTCACTTCACATTGACAGAAATGTGTCCTGCTGTGTTTTATAATTGAGGCTAATTGTGTGAATTGAGTTCAAAGGCTTTGGTGATATAAATCACAGCTCAACGGATGAAACCTCCTCATAGGAGCGTCATCTGACTTCATCGCTTCAGGAGAGATTCACACCAATCCTAATTTCATCAGAGTGACTGTGAGACGAGATAAACTGGGTTGAGCGCTCGGGCGGTGAGATTAAAAGAGGGACGGATGTTTCTGGATCAAATGAAGACAGATGAGTTTGAGTTTGAAGGTGTCGGGGTTAGTGTGTGTACGTCTGTTATTTGTGTAGATGGTTGTGTGATGCTCCAGATGTCTGACGTCTGGAATATAACTTTGCACTTCCCATCGACGTTACAAATGCAGTCAAAACATTTCTTCAGGATGATAATCAGCATGATTTCAGTCACATGATATGACTGTTAGTATTTACTTTAGTAAACATGTTACAGTAGATGATGTGAAATAAAGTCATAATGCAGGTGTGTCATTTATCCACAGCAGGATATAAGGAGGAATTCACTTATGATTGCCGCAGTGAGTTTCTCTGAGATGTGATTGGTTGTGTGTGATTGTGCATGTGCGTGTGTGTGCGTGTGTGTGTGTGTGTTGTGCTTTGATGTATTGTGTCTGTCAGATACATGAGCAGTCAAAGGTTTGAACACACATGTATTTGTTTTATTATGAGTGTATTTATATCAGTATATGTATCAGCCTGGTCTATGATGTTTCTCCTAAAACTGAGAAGAACTAAACGAGACTGTTAAAATGCATAAAGAGTGTGTGGCGCTATGAAATGAATGTAGATTAAATGGCATACATAATCTGGTTTTGGAAACATTTGATCTGAAATGATTGAAGTTATATAAACATTTTCTATCATCTGGAGTTTCTCCGGTTGTTCCTTATGTTGCTGTCTAGATAAAACTATTAAGGAAATCAAGAATAAATCATTTGTTTACTTATACCGCAGGTGAGCTTCTTCAAATCCTGTAAAATCATATCTTTAGATCAACAGATTTTAAGGATCATGAGAAATATCATTCCAGTGTGTTCAAGTGTTTGACTGATGATGTTTGTGTCAAGACCAGTCGTGTCTGATCCAGATGAGCTGATGAACAGCTGAAGACACACACAGTTCATTTACGGAGGTTATGACATAACAGCCTAAAATAACATTCAGAAGTGTGTGTTTGTGTGATTTCCCCTCTAACAGCAGTCAAGATGTAACCTGTTGGTTTCACGCACGCACGCACACACACACACACACGCACGCACGCACTCACGCACACACACACACGCACGCACGCACACACACACACACACACACACCTTTGTTGTGTTCATGCGTACAAGATTCATAAATGCTGAAAAATATTGTTCATTGTTAGCTAATGCGTTAACTAATCTTAAAAAAAAAACACTTTTATTGTAAAGTGTTATGTGTTTTACGTGTGAACATGACCTCATTTGGCTCTTCTCTGATGGAGACCGTAAGCATCAGACAGACTCGGGATATGAATTCTCTCTGTACACAATCCAAAGGGTCTTTGATAGAAAAAAAACATCACATAATGTTCATCCAGTCGAGTCCTCTGAGCACAAATGATTCAGTCACGCAGGATGTGATTGTATTTAATTTACACAATCAACACTCATCAGAAATAAAAAATCAACTTCACACATTCAATGTTAGATGAACCATTGCAAACTGTTTGTACATGCTGCTTCAAACGCCCGCTTTAAACGACAGTACATGCATTTATTTATTTACAGTGACTTTGATTCAAAAACCCTATCATAAGGGAAAATATTAAAATGATGTGTGATGTGATGCCTTTAAGAAACAGATGCAGGTATTTTGTGTGTGTCAGTCATGACGAGGGTGATTTAATCAGGTTATTTTGAGAACATTACATATTCAGGAGATGCAGATTAGGAACATGCTAATGTTGCGTCAAACTGAGACTTCAGTGAACTTTGAATAATCTGGGGTCTCATTTATAAAACTGTGCGTAGGATCCTTACTAAAAGTGTACGTGCGCCCGAAAGCCAAAAATAGCGTACGCCCAAAAATATTCAGACTTATAAAAGCGTGCGTACGCACACCTGTAAGCAATATTCGCTTTATAAATCACAGATCACCTGCAAGTGTGCGTACGTGAATCAGCCTCATATCCCGCCCTGTACACGCCCATTTTTACCCATAAATAGTCAATGCAAAGCACCTCATGAATGCTGATTCGTATATTAATAAGCCTGGCATCCAATCTGCTTGTTAAGCCTGACGTCACGAACCATAATGGCCGTATACCGTTTCCGGGTCCAACCGCTATCAGATGCCATAGAAAAATAACAAAAAATGATGTAAAACTGCCGAAAAACCCTGATCCCATCCTTTATCTCCGCAACGAAATCACAAATGGCCAAACATGAGATTCACTAGGATTTACAAATTAATAATTGTTATAATTATTAATAATAATTATAATTAAAGCCAAAGAAGGTCTCTGCAGCATTTAAGACATAATTATAAAACACAAATGTTTTTTCATCCTGGTTTTGTTATGATCATAGTTAGGACTGATAACGAGAACATAAAGAGAAACGATTGTGCGAGAGCTCAATGGCTGTATTTCCGAATTTTGACATTCGATGATTATGCTCAGTATTCAAGGAAAATATTTAGTATTTATTTACACTGTGTTCTGCAGTTATGGTATTTGATGCTGTCCCTATTCGGTCGGATCATCTCCTCCTCATGCGCTCATAGTGTGATGGTGAGACAGCGCTGATTAAATATTTAGAATGAATTTTTATTTAAGATTTGAGTTGGATTTTAGAAGAAGGTGCATGAAACAATCACTTGATACAAGCGCAAACAACTCTGCAGATTTAATCTTCGTGATAATGGGGATCTTTAACGGATATGAGGTCAAAATAAATGTGTGTGAGGCATTAATGCTTATAATCGTTTTTATCACACTTAGGCCTACTTTCTGCAAACTAAGTTCACTAACTCACCATTTGTGTCGCCTCATGTCTCCAGAATGTGCGTAGGCTCTCCTGTTTTTGCCAAGTGGTTGATGTCCTTAGGGCAACATCATGTTGACCCCGGGACAACATTTAAATCAACCAATCAGATTTCAGAAATAAGCTTAAAGTTTATTTTAAGTTTAATCTTCCAACCAGGATTGGGTGCTTCTAGACCATTGTTTTTCACTTATCATTTCCATCAAGTTATGGTCAGGGTTGGGCTTTGGTGTGGGTTTAGGTTTTATTTATAAAAATGTTGTCCTTAGGTCAACAAAATATGGGTCAGAGTTTGCTTACAGGTGCGCACATTCTCCCGTCAAGTTTGTTTTTAATAGATCACAACCTTCGCGTGGAAAGTGGCGTACGCATGTTTCCAGCCCCATTTTGTGCATACGCCACGTTTATAAATGAGACCCCAGATCTTTGACCAACATATGGAGCAGTGTTTCACTAACAGAAGTCAGATGAAGATGCTGGGATGCTGACAGACGCTCACTGATGACTCAATACATCTCACGGGTTTAATTCAGGACCAATTACATGAACCCATTACAATGTCCTGCTGGATTCAATGGGATTTTCCAGCACAGCCACTGTTCCCTCTCTTCACGCGTCGTACATCTCGTACAGTTTAACGCTCTTGTTGTCCTGTGGAGAATAATGCATGTGTCTGCTGTAGTCTGATCTGATTTTCCTGCATGTTGTGTGCTTTAGTCAAACATTCCCCGCTGTGCTCAGAAGTGTTTTCATCAAAAACACATTTGAATGACTTTAGTCCACTTTGAAGTGTTTTAATAACTCAGCTGGAAAGTAAATATAGCTACTATCTCAGCATCTACTATCAGAGGCCATGTTTAGAAAAAGCTGTTGCTCGTGGGTTGCTCTTATGTCTCACACGGGTTTGTTTAGTCTCAGAGGAAAATATGAAACGATTGTTTACATCCTGCAAAATGAATGTTCATAGAGAAAGACTATAGATGAGAAGTGTGAATCACAGACTTGCAAAACTCAGGACAGTTTAAGACATCTGTAAACAGGGAGACACGTGAGATTTCCATTCTGAGCTCTACAAGAAAGAAAATCATGTAAATGAGATTTCGTTAAAGGAACGTGATTTGTTTCTTTTCTTTTATGCATAGAGTACCGTACGTCTGTTCCAATATATGAATCACTTCTGCACTGTAAAACGGCAAGCATTACTTTGGATGTTATTTGTAATACTACACAAAGCACATTACAGAAATTGTATCTAATAAAGTGTTCAAATGAGATCGTGTGTTGTGGATCTTCACCTCCAGACATGAATGTGCTCCATTCATCAGCCGTCACATCACATCATAGATCCGAATCCAGCGCTGACTCAGTGACTCTCCTGCAGTGTTTTTGGCTGATGTTTGTGTGAGACGCTGAGCCATGTCAAGAGCTTTCACACTTCTTCATGTTGCCCTTTACAGTCGTGACTCCCAATGAAACAAACCCATCATGAAAGATCCAAACCTGCAGAACACAAAAGAAGATATTTTGAAGAACGCTGATACCCAAACGACACTGAACTCCATTGTATGAACACTAAACCGCTGATGCATTTCTGAAATTGTGTTCCACTAAAGAGAGAGTCATGAATCACACGAGGGAGAATAAATGATGACAGAATTTTTCTTTTTGGTTGAACTATCCTGATGTTAAGGACCAATCGATGTGTTTTCGAAGAGCAGGTGGAGGTGATGCTGTGGTTCGTGCTTGCGTCATCTCATTTGCTGTCCCTGAAACGCCCTCTCCTCATCAGCCTCAACAGCACAGGTGACCTATTTTGGCAGCGTAGGGTCCATTAATCTTGATGGGGCGGGCGTGACGGCGGTGGGCGGCTCATCATGGGCGTAATTGAAATGGGTGCCCGCTCTACACTGCATTGATTTAAAGTCACGGTGCACTCACCTCTTATATGCCAAAACTCTCAACTGAATGAGATTCAAAGTCTATGATGTTTGTACATTTAAAACAGGAACGAATCTGAATCTTTTTGCTTGTGTTGTAATAAAACAAATGATATTAGACATACTGTATATGCAGGCATGGAGGAATTATAAGGAGTTATTGTGTGTTTTGATTTATTCAGCTGAATTAATTTGAATACATTCAGCATGTGCACATAAATGCACATGGGTTAATCCATCAGCGCAGATAGACGGGCGTGCCGTGGACTCAGCACATGAGACAATGGAGTGAACCAGACAACACTGATGTTCTTCATCATTACAACCAAGAACCAACCTCTTCATGTAGCAGGGAAAACAAAGACACTTGACCTCCTTTGTTCTGTATTTCAGTATATTTAGGAAAAATGAGTAAAATATAAAAAAACAAAAAACTCGATAAAATAGATCTGTGATGTCCATCTACAGTATTAAAGTATACTTTCAGTGTACCTCTCTCTTTGAACTCAGACTAGTCACTAGATAGACTAGTCACACAAGTATATTTATATTAATGTGGCACATTGTACTATAGAATATGCCAATTATATATACTATTAAGATAAACTAATTAATTTATATAATACATAATTTAAGCATTGTATTCATATTAAAACACTTACTGACAGGATGTGTGTATTAAGTGACTCGTACTGTATCATAGTGTGTGGTTTTCTACACACTGTTTGTTTCTGCTATTAGGCCTATTTGAAAATTCCCTTTCACAAAGTTAGTGGCGTGATCACGAGCTGGGTATGCGGACGACAGCGGATACTCCTGATGACGAAAATTGCGGAATATACTTTTGCCTTAATGTGTTTACAGCGCGAGCCCCTAACGTGCGAAATGTCAATAACCAAACAGCGCCGCGGCGGCTTTACCGATGCGTTTTGAGCGTGGCGGGACAAGCGTTTTCAATCAATTTTTGACGAACGAGTTCTTTCGCTGAGGTGAAACTGACGACAAGACTCTCACTCCAGAAATTACAGGTGCGCTTCAGATGTGGCAGTAAATATTAATACAATCTAGTTCTTTTTAAATTCTGAACTTATGGTGTTCCCTTACGCTTTGTTGCCTAAAATATATTGATAAGACGAATTATTGTTTTGTATCGACTAGCGTTTACTAAGGTAGCATTGCGTTGCAAGAAGCGTCAGCGTTCACACACGTAGAGTTTATTTGTGGCCTCACTCAGTTATGATGATGATAATAATAATGTCTTTGCTCTTTCTTTGTGACTGAGTGTGTCTACTCGTTTTTATGTAATACTTAATAGCGGAGTCTCAATGTGTTGTTCACGTGAGCACTGAGCATTGTGTGGCACGCGACTGACTACACAGTTCGCTCTGGGCACAGATAGTGGCAGGTTTTCCATTAGCCTTCAAAATGCGCAAATTGAAATAGCGCATTAAAAATAGCCCCAATGGAAACACGTAAATTTCGCACAAACTCCCATGTATCGCAAACAAGCTCTCACGCTCGCATGAGATGTTTTTTCAGGCAATACGATCAAGGCATATTTCTCAAAACTGCAATGGAAACACTTTTTGTCGTATTTACAAGTCACGTGGCGTATAAAAAGTCACATGTTTTGGCAGAACATTTGAAAAGATAAGATGTAAGGAATTCACATGAAGTAATATCTTATATGACGCTCAAATGCAGGAAAACGAGTGAGTTTGTTTGCAACCTGCCATAAAACGTACAAAGAAGAAGTACGGCCAGAATGACTTATAGCGAGAAGAATCAAATTACACTTTAATAGCATAACATAATTGAATGGAAACGCAGTCATTCCGCGATATTGTTTTAATCGACGTTTCGAAAACATCGCTTTAATTTTGCGCAAATCTGTAATGTAGCCTAATCCTGGCTACAGACAGTGGAGCAGTATCGCCAGATTCGTCTTCAGCCAATCGGTCTGCGCAATGCCGCCTGAAGTAAAGGTGAAACGGACAATACACACGCCTTTAATGATAAACATTCTTGTAATGGTGTATTGTATACTGTAGCTTAAATCCTGTGCCCGGTAGTCCAGATCATACTTGTGGATGAAGTAAAGCTGTATCTGTCTGTCTGTAAAGCTGCACTTTTCACAACAGTTGAGTTGTTGAAACATTTTAATTTCAGCGCTGTAACGTCAGGGATATTTTGACTGCATTACTCTAACGAAAAGTTATTAGAGGTATATTTACAGATGTTGTCATCACATCAGTGAGGGTCAGAAGATACAGGTGCAGCTGTTGTGTCATTATGCAGTCACTGTTCACACACACACATACACATTACAGAAAATACAAACCATAGACATTTAGAATACCTAGATGCACCATTTTACGCTTGATCGTACGTCAACGCCTCCACCATATTGGTGTATATGATAAACACACTGAAGTCAAGGGTGGAGCTGCGGTTTTCTGCATTTAAACGCAATAACGTTTTCATTTCTCAACTAATTTCAGTACTTTATTATTTACGTACAGAAACGTTATGGTTCCAGTTAAAGTTAGAGTTGAAAAAAATATTAATTGTCAAACGGAACTGTTTAAACTCCAGCTTGTCAAGCATTCATTTAGGCTTAATAATTGTGTAGACATCGCTAATGTGATATAATTTAAGGTAGATGAAATGCACATGATCAGAAACCAGGGGCCTGTACCATGAATGCTGCTGAACAAACTCAGGGTTACAGGATTAGTTTTGGGTTGACAAAACCAAACCAACGTGATCAAGCTTTGTTGGTATGTGTATAATGTGTGCGTGTGCCCCCACAGTGGATGAAAATATCCTGCCTTATATTGTGAGGATGAAGCACATGATGAAGAGAAACTATCTGTGCGCTCTGACAGAGTTAAAGAGGGAAATGTACTGTAGGCTTCTATTCAATATGGCACACGTGTGAATGTGAGGATTTATATTTTACATTACTGGCGTCTCTGTTATTGTAGGACATTTCACAACCTTCCACAGAAACTGAAGTGTCTACCTCCATAGGTTACAGAAGAAATGTGAACAAAATACACTAGAGAAGCTGATTCTAAGTAAAGAAGGCTAATAATAAAACATGCCAGGATGTGAAGTTAGTAGTCAGTTGAAGTGTACATTTAAAAATCTGATGGTCATCTCAATCCTGACTCTGGTTTGACTGAGGGCCATGTTGAAGTGGTTTTGTGGTCAGGATAGCAAAAACCTCTGGCACACATAAGAACCCCTGTCTCCCACCAACAGGCTATCAAACACTCCTGTCATAGAACAAAGAAGAGAAGATTGTATTGAAGTTTGAAATTGAGTTTTGGTCACATATTTAATTCATTTAAAGGATTTTGTACTGTTCCCCATTTACTTTAGCTTCCTTAAAGCACTGACACAACACAGATGTATTAGGAATGTTATAGGAATTAAATTATTAAAAACTTCTTATACATTTTAAAATGTAGGCCTTCTGTATGATACATTATTTAGGTGAATTCTAAGTGTAACTTGATAAAAAAAAGATTAAAATAGCAGTGTTAAAAGATATGTGATGTCACCTGTCAATGTATGGTTTTGTCTGTATCTTACTGTAGCTGTTTAATAGAAGGTTTCTTTAGTGAACAAACACAGTGAAACTGAAAGTGTTCCTAGTTGTTCTGCACCACAGACAAGAATGTAAAAAATGCAATGCAAAGAAATACATATTGTATGTAGATCAAATAATGGAATATAAATCAATTTAATTTAATTTAAAGTGTTAGGGAAAGCCTGCAAATGATATCTCTAAAATCAGATTTGACCTATATAGTAACCATTATTTGATTTTATATTTGTAATATATATTTACATCTTTTTATATTAGTATTTTTATTTCATTAAACATTATTAAAAATAACTAGTCATTGTAACACACACTGTGAGTTAGTTGCGTCACTTATATGTAAATTTGCTCGATGCTGATTGGTTCACTTTCACTGCGAGATCTCTAATCTAGATCATAACCTGCTCCGGAGCAGGTTAGCTGTGCAGCATAAATTACCATGGCGATGAACACAGATTAAAGATGAGTTACTTTCATGGTACCTAAAACCCAGGGTTGGCGCAAACTAATCCTAAATTTACCTGGCTAGCCACCTAAACCGGCTTCATGGTACAGGCCCCAGCTCGTTCACTTTAAAATCCTTGAAAAAGTCGAAACAGTGCTTCTTTACTATATTACTATATACTGCTATTTCATACTATTTATAATGCACGACAGTGTTATTTGTTTTACTAACATACATGTTTTACTGCTGTAATTGTTTCACCGGATTTATAAAAGAACATCTTTTATCTCTGAAATTATGACAGAAAAAGCCATTTCCCCAGTAAAAAAAACTAATTTTTTTAGAGAATATGTAAATTAAATGACTTTCAACCAAAAATATGAAGTGTGAAACTGTGGACACTTCACGCTCTCAGCGGTCACAGTTTCGCTTATGTAGTGGAATGGAGGCGGGGCTATCGGACGCGGCTGGAGAAAAACTCTCCTGCAGAGTTGTAACGCTTCAATCTGATGATGACTAAAGTAATACTGCGCAAAAACATGAAAACTACATTAAATGTACAATCATGTATACGTTTATTTTTTTTCACATGCGATTGGCGTCATTTGCGTTTGTCTGGGAAAATGATATGCTTCCGGTTAGTATAAAACCGTTTAGTATTACATTTGGGATGAAACTACCCTTCTAAAATTCATACACTACATGGTTGAGTGCAAAGTAGTGTATAGTATGTCATTTGGGACACAGCTTGTGTTTTATTCTCGACTAATACTTTAACGTGTGCTTATTATATTCTGTTGCTTGTCCTGCATATCTATGGGATTCCTTTTGTGCCAATAAGAATGAACGCAAACTTTTAAAAACCGAACAAAAATATACAATGAGAAAGAAAATAAACACTTTTCATAATGAAAACAATAAACTCAATTGCAAGAAAGTGACATGATTTTCAAATAAACTGCTATTTTTCTTAATTTTCTAAGTTTCGTTTTTGCAAATAATAGTTTTGAATTCGCTGCTAGATTTTTCATTTGCGCTTTCCGAGTTTTCGTTTACGCTTCTCAATTTTTCGTTCGCCTTTCTGGCACAAATCTCACGTGTAGGCAGGATTTATGACCGCTTTACGCTGATTGGCTAGTGAGTTTTTGATTGACAGCTCCCTGACAAGGAAGTCGATACTGAAGACAGTACAGTGCAACGAATCTTAGAGAACGATCTGCATGCTGTTATCTTTATTGTTTGTACTTAAAACTACTTTCTTATTTAGTTAGTATATTAGTAATTGGTATTTGAAGTTGGTAAATCATGCGCGGTGTGGATCCAAGCGTCCTCCTCCTCCTCATCGTCCTACTCACCCTCAGGTAAATGAATGTAATTCAGATAATAAAGAAAATCGCTAAAAGTTTTATTCTTGTACAGTAGCAATTCTGTCTTTACTTAGCTCGTTCATTGTGTGCTTTATACTTTCTGTCAGGTATTATTTTATGGACTGTAAGATTATTTTCTTAAAAAGGAACGAACAACTTGCATTATAACATCCAATAAAGACATGTTACAGATTATTGGGTTGTGAGAAATTAACGTGCTAAATGAAAACATTGCTGCATAGTTACTGTACAGAGATTAAAACTTTTAGCGATTTTATTATCTCGGTTACATAAATGTACCTGAGGGTGACTTGTGTCCAGCTGAGGAGGAGGATGACGATGTCGCTCTTGAAAACAGTCTCCTTTTAAAGAATTAAATCCACTTATAAGTCAAGTACTGTATCTTTCTTTTTAAACTCATGGTGAATGTACAGTATTATACCCCTTTCTTTACATTCACAGAAAGTACACCTCATAAAACACTACCAATACATTCAAATGACATTTATGTTTTTTAAACGCTACAACAAAACACATTCATAAGGTGACACAATTAGAGGCCTTCAGAATGTTTTATTAATTTAGTCTGCCTCTTGCAAACAACAATTTCATTATGTATTTACACACCTACATAAAACAGGTTAAAGAAAAGCAGAAGAGAGACTTCTTAAACTATAAACAAACATTTAAAGATGAGAAATTAGAAATATGAACAGGAAGCATAACACTTTATTGTATATCTCCTCAAAACTCACTAGGCATCTCGTTTTCCTGATATCATTGTAATTATAAATTATAGACAGCTGTCTTGACGGCCTCTAAACCCACGTAAAGTTGCATGTGAATATGGCTATCTATCCTGTCTTTACTCGACGTTGGCTTGTTGTTATGGCGTGATAGAGCCTGGAAGCGTGTCCTACTTTTAAGTGCGTGAAAGTTGGCAACCCTGCTAATATACTAACAAAATAAGAAAGTAATTTAAGTACAAACACTAAAACAATACTATACAGAAAACCGCAAGAAGATTGCTCTCTAATCCGCTGCACTGTCTTCAGTATTGACTTCCTGGTCAGGGAGCTGTCAAAAGGATTCTGCACCTTTAACAGAAGATCTTTTCGTTTTCTAGAATTATCATCAGATATGATTAACACCCCGTTCAGACCGCCAGGGATACACAACAACAAAGCGAGGCGATGTCATTCATTTCAATGGAGAGCGGGCGGCACGAGCGACAGGAAGTGGGCGTGTCTAGCGACGCAACAAAGTTTAGATTTGCTCAACTTTATGCAAATGTTGAATGACTTTCGGGAGCGACCACCCACAGGAGTAAAGCAGCGGAGCTCACGCCATCCGTCTCTCGTCTGTTACTGCAGGGGTTTGTTTATAAATGTTACTAGAGCAACCAAAGCTGGGAACGCCTTCTAACCAACTCGTAGCGAGAGACTAGCGACACAGTCGCTGGCGGTCTGAAGGCTCTTTTCGTGTCTGTTGCTAAGCACATCATTAAATGACCCTTTAAAAACTCAGTGTAAAAACACAAGAGAACTTTAGTTATTTGTCTTTGTTGAATGTTTAATTAATAAAGCAAAGGTTCAAGTTTCTAAAGTCTGAAATCATAAATGCATTCAAGTTTTTTTTCGTCACGTACACTAATAGTAATACGCTTGACTTAAGAAATACTTCTGTAATGTCAAATCATAGTGCAGAAAATTACGTTTGGTGGAATTTAACTAGGAATGTTTGAGTTGATGCAGAATGAAGAGATTTGTTTTTTTATATCACCTAGATGATCGGCACAGTTTTTAAGATCTTTTCTGAAGAAAACTCTGGAGTTGAGTTTACTCTCCATTTAATAGTGTTATTGTCTTCTAGGCTTTTTCTCTCAGAAAATATTGTGTGATGAGGTCTTCAGTGGGTCTGGAAGTCTGTGCTTTGTGTCTTATTTAGATCTTATTCAGATCTCAGTCGACTCGGTGGGAGTTCACACACACACAATAGTCCAATCTCTCACCGAACAAAAGCTCCAGACACTTAACCATCACCGGCCCGCCTACATGAGACACATCAGTCTGACAGCAGCTGTATTTCTACTCTCATATAGACACACCACCGTACATGTGGTCTTATTTCCACGTTCAGTGTGTGTGTAACGTGCTCCATATAACAGGAGGGTATTAGTGGGTCAGTGTTAGGATGATATACACCAGGAATCAGTGCCTTGTTTCACATGGACTATTTTTGCCTTCATGTATGTACGGTTGGCCTGTAGGTGCAATTGCAGGAACAAGATGCTATTATTTTTGCTTATGCACGTACAGCGTTTGTAGTTGGCGTCATAAATCATGATGTGAGCGCTGGCCTGTTTTCAGCGTCATCGCTCATGATGTCTGTGAGAACATCTACAGGTCTCGCTGGTGTAGGATTCAGATACACCATTCCACAGATGTGCAAATAAAATTACTATGGACGTTAGATGTTGTGTCTCAGGAGTTCTCAGTTGTGTTTCATTTAAGTATCAAATATAAAAATAAAAAGAGAATCAAATGAGATTGTGATTGTTGAAAGACATGAAGAGTGGAGGTGTGAATGAATGTAGATTGTACAGGTCAATTTGATGAGTTGATAGTGAGATCTTCAATAATATTGACTTTTGATTGCAGACGAGACGAATCGGAGCTCAGTTTGACACATTGATGACATCTGTGAGATTTCTGACTCTTTCTCAGGAGAAACACAGATATGACTTAAGTTTTTTTTTTTTTTGCTCTTCATTTAATCTCATTGATGTCTAACAGAAATAACGGAGAAATTAAATCGATCTCATCTGTGGTTGTTTGTCTGACGGGTATTGAAGATCACAGAGTCATGAGTCGCATTTGCTCTGTTAAATTGAATTGAGTTGTTTGTGTTGAAGTTCACTGTCATGAATTTAATGTGAGAGCAGCTGGGATTTGTTCTGCCTTTTTTCTCCAGTTTTGCTCAGTTTTAATTCACAGTTGAAAGTTTTTGTTAGCCCGGTGGACCTCTATTAGCTGAGCTGACCTGAAGATAAGCGCTGTATTATTGATGGAGCTCCACACGACTGCTGGTGAGAGATCTGAGCCGCTTTAGCGTCTGGAAGGAATGGAAGCGTTTGATGTCACTGATATCTTACAGATGGCTCATTGGAACTGGCACTTGCTTTATTTTGCTGTCCTTGTAATTTTGCACCCGTCACGTCTGTTTGTTTGCTGCAGGGTTTACTGGATGCATTAGTCAAACATTAGAAAGCGTGTCTGATGGTGTGATTTTCTCCGTAGGCATCATGATGTTCCTTTAAAGCAAAGTCTTTGAATGCATTGATATGATGTCCAGTTTGCCAACACAGCGTCTGTGTTAAATGGCTCTTTAAATTATGAGTTTTAAAGAAGATTTTCGCCCTGAATCACATGCAAAACTGTCTGAGCCCATCCTCCTTACTGTGCTTTAGAATAGAACTATCTAGTTCAGGTCATGAAACTGTGTGTTAAGCATTTTTCAGTCCAGACAAGAGAGAGAACAAACGCTGTCCTGTAGCTTTACATTGAAATCTGCCTTAAAAATATTTGAATTGCGTGTCATGTGACGTCTCCGCTGTATAGTGTGTTTGCTGGCCCTGTGAGGATATTTTTTAGCTCTGTCCCTGGAGACGCGGGTTCATTTGAGCTGTTTGATGAATTTGGGGTTCCATCATTAAGCAGAAGGCGTGTGACGGGACACGTACTGCAGCGTCCTGTGGGACGAGCAGCGTTGTTAATAAACACATGTTGAGTCATCACACTTTCACCCTGTTTTTGCCATATTTTATTAAAACGCAACATTTTTATCCAGTTTCACTCCAAATGTCACATCACAGCAGTGAAATAATCTGTGAGCTGCGTTTCGTGTTGACCGCAGTCACGTCGTGTTAAACGGTCAACATTGACCTTTCTGTCCGTTTTTGCTTTGCTCCTACCATCCGTCACCAAACAGCGTCTCATCACCGAAGCTCATTTTGTGCTTCTGACAGCATAAAGAAGAGCAGCAGTGTCCTTCTCTCACCTTCAGCCGCTCTTGTTCCTCATCTCTGATGTGTGAGATCTTTATGATGGATGGATGAGTGACTGTGGCAGTTATTCAGCTGAATTGATCTGTCTTCACAGACAGGAATGATTTTTACTGAAATGCCTGCGATTTTATCTCTTCTTTGTGCTTTTGAAGTCATTTTTAAACTGATAGTTAATCCGGTGGAAAGACACGGCAATGTATTTCCGACATTACACAAAAGAGCGTCATTTTGAACTTTATTGGGATTTTAAGAGCAGATTTTGCAATATGGAGAAATTATAAAGTTTGATAATAGTGAAAAACCGTGGAAATGTCACAAATGTGAGTTTTATGTCATTCGGACAAGACATGCCACCATTTCTCTATTGAATGCATTATGGTTAGATTTACGTGTGAGACTTTTTTATATAATTGATGTTTTGTACTATTACATCGTACAAATTCATATGAATAAGCAACCTTGTAAAACAGTATTATATAGTATAAGGCAGTATTATATTGGTCATCTCAGTCCAAAGTTAAAAATGTAATATTTAATTAAAAGTCAAATTTAAAACCATAGTCTCCATATGAATTGAAATAATGTTCAAATCAATGCCAAACATGCCAAAAACACCCTATGTTCCAGATCGTGTGGCGGGTTGAGTAGACTGAATCTTGATTCATGTCATACACCCAAAGGTAAAGCACCTGGCTGTTAGAACGGCGGTGTCAGCACATTGAGGTTGTACGTGTGTTAAGATACATGAGAAGTGTGCGGTTGTGTAGAGATGCCGAGCGCAGCAGTCTGGCTGTAAGTGGGACACAGAGCTTCTGTATTTGGAGTAATGGTGTCGTTTGTTATTCCTGCAAAGCTTGCTGGGAATGAAGGTGACTGTTCCTCTGCTGGTGATGTCCAAACATGTGCAATTGAACGGATCTCAGTCTGAGCTTTTATCCTCGAGGTGCTGCTTGGGGTTCTCAGGTCTATTTGAACCTTAACTGAAGTAGAATTAAAATGCCAAGAGTCATTTGAGGATGTCCTTCTGATAAATATTAAAATATGTACTGCAAGGCTCCGTAAAACCGGTGTCATAAATAATAATTCATTAATACAGAGTCCACGGACCCTCACGGGATCTTTACATCCTTATGGGAGCAGTCAGATGATTAAAGAACTCTTTTTCAAGAATAGTTCATCACAAAATATCTAAATGTTCCGACATCATCCCATCACGACCATTTAAAATTCAACTTTTCCTTTAATAAGCAGTGTATCTCAATACTTAACCTGTTCTTGTTTTGAGCAACTGTGTTTTTTACAGCTCACACTCTTCTGTCATCTGACTGCTGATGTTAATTTCCAACATGAACATTTACGGTCCACGAACTGACCTTCTAATCAATTGACTGTAGAAATCTCTTCTGTCCTGTGTGTAATTCAGTGAATTACTGACTTGCTTATTAGACCCCATACCAACTAAATTATTAAAAGAGTTATTACCCGTTGCAATTGAGCCCATTTATAACATTATCAACTCGTCACTTAATCTAGGCCATGTCCCAGGACCCTTTAAACTGGCCGTCATTAAGCCTCTTATCAAGAAACCAAATTTAGACCCCAATGAACTAGGAAACTATAGACCAATTTCAAATCTCCCTTACCTGTCTAAAATACTAGAAAAAGTAGTGTCCACTCAGTTGTGCTCTTTCTTACAAAATAATGACATACACGAAAAATTCCAGTCAGGCTTTAGACCGCATCATAGTACTGAAACTGCGCTCGTTAAAATTACAAACGACCTGCTTATAGCATCAGATAAAGGTAACATCTCACTCCTAGTCCTGCTCGACCTTAGTGCTGCGTTCGATACTGTAGACCATAAAATACTTCTAGATCGCTTACACAATTATACCGGTATTCAGGGACAGGCACTACAATGGTTCAGATCTTACTTATCAGACAGACATCAATTTGTCCATTTAAATGGGGAATCATCAAATCTAACGCAAGTAAATTATGGATTACCTCAGGGATCGGTTTTAGGACCCTTGCTATTCTCCATATACATGCTGCCCCTTGGAAACATTATTAGAAAACATGGAATTAGCTTCCACTGTTATGCAGATGATACTCAGCTATATATCTCATCAAGACCAGATGATTCCTTCCAACTATCCAAATTGGCAGAGTGCATCGACGATATAAAGCATTGGATGACTTGTAATTTCCTTCTTTTAAATTCTAATAAAACAGAAATATTACTTATCGGACCAAAGACACGTGAGCAGAATATTTCGGATTATGACCTGCAAATTGAAGGCTGCACTGTTACTCCAACAAATACAGTTAAAGACCTTGGCGTTATATTAGACAGCAACCTGTCATTTAAAAATCACATCTCAAATGTCACAAAAACAGCCTTCTTCCACCTTAGAAATGTTGCCAAATTGCGAAATATTTTATGTGTGGCTGACGCAGAGAAGCTTATTCATGCATTTGTGACCTCAAGACTTGACTACTGTAATGCACTGCTTAGTGGTTGTCCTGCAGCATCAATAAACAAACTACAGTTAGTTCAGAATGCAGCTGCCAGAGTTCTAACCAGGTCCAGAAAATACGATCACATAACCCCAATGTTATCAACCCTTCACTGGTTACCCATTAAGTATCGTATTGACTTTAAAGTTCTTTTAATTACTTATAAAGCCTTAAACGGTTTAGCCCCTACCTACATAACAGAGCTTCTACCACACTACAACCCATCACGCTCTCTAAGATCTCAAAACTCCAGACTTTTGATAACACCTAGAATAACTAAATCCACCAAAGGGGGTAGAGCTTTCTCATACGTAGCACCTAAACTCTGGAATAGCCTCCCCGATACTATTCGAGGGTCAGACACACTCTCCCAATTTAAATCTAGATTAAAGACACATCTTTTCAGCCAAGCATTCACTAATACATAGCTAATGAACAGCAGCTACGCTAATTATTCTCTTTCTGTTTCTGCCCTCGCCTCGGGATGCCCATCCCGAGGTAGGGAGAGATTCCGCCAGGCCCAGATGAACGTCATATGCCCATCCCCAACTAGAGATTACGCCAGCTACATCGGAAAATCCCGTGCCATCCTCCTGCGAGAGCCTGCGGACTGACTGACCATCCAGCTCCATCCAAGGCAATTCCATCACCACCCAAGAAAAAGGCGACCATCTGGCCGGCCCAGCTCAGACAATTCCATCCCCAACCGAGAGCAAAGACGGACTACCTGTCACATAAATGCTAAATTTACAATACTTGGTATTTAATGCTAAACTTACATCACACGACAGCAGTTTGAAGTTATGGCTGCACTCAGTGACTTTGATTGGAGGTAGCTGGGTGGGTGTTGTAGGGAGTGGGGGGGCTTGTTGGTTGTGGTTCGGGGCGTTTCATTTGTTGGGACTGTGTGGGTCTGGTCTGGTTGGTCTTGTTTTGTGGTCGATGTCGGACAACAGAGGAGTAAAGTTAATTATGCCATTACTATTTTTCCCTGGTTGTTCCTCTGTTGTCTGTTGTTGATCGCGGAATGGGACCGGGTTGGACCTGCACGGTTTCGGCGGGTGGGGCTTCCTGGGTCGCGGCTCGTGGGCTCTCCCTGTTCTTCGTGGACGTTGCTCGGTAGCTTTGGTCGGAGTCACTGAGTGCAGCTATGACACGTCAGAGGAGATCTGGTCCTCCCGGCTGAGCCTGGTTCTCCCGAGGTTTTTTTTTCTCCATTTATTCATCATTGGAGTTTGTGTTCCTCGCCACAGCAGTGCAGTGTTGGCTTGCTCACCGGGAGACTGCATTTATTTATTTATTCATTTATTTATTAGATATTATATATTATAATGATCTTGCTTGGTCTATAAACACCATGCACTGTGCTGTGTTTTACCTTTCTGTGTTTTTCTTATTTGCTCCTGTAAAGCTGCTTTGGAACAATGCGCATTGTAAAAAGCGCTATATAAATAAAATTGAATTGAATTGAATTGATGAATCCTTAATGCGTAACCAACTGTAGTTTACAGTCGCGGACAAAAGTATTGGAAGTGACATAAATTTAGTGTTATGCAAAGTTTGCTGCTTTTGTATTTGTAGATTATTTTTCCACATGTTTCTACGGTATACTGGATATCTTAAGTTTTAAAGGTGTTCATTGGCAAAAACATAATATACACAGGAGCCGATATTGACAGTGTTGGGCCTTGTTTTTCATAACCTCTGTATATCACTCTGGCTCGCTGGATATTAGCTTCTGGACTGATGGAGAACCTCTCTTGCCTTATTAGTGCTCTGAGATGATGACAATTCTTGGGCTTCTGCTTATCCACTCTCTTTACTTTACTCTTACTTTTGGCCACGACTGTAGATTTGATCTTAAAGGGACAGTTCACCCAAAAATGCAAACTATTTTATGATTTATTCCCTTCATGTCATATCAAACCTGTATGAGTTTCTGTCTTCTTCAGAACACAACAAGATATTTTGAGGAACGTTGATAGTCAAACAACACTCAACTCCATTGACTTCCATTGTATGAACACAAAACCACTGAGACATTTCTCAAAATATCTTCTTTTGTGTTCTACTCTGTTTAACTCGCGTGACGTGAACCTGTTTTTCTCTCTGGGTTCTTAAACATTATGATGCGTTGTGGAGAAATTGTCTTTCTTTAATGTTTCAGTACAGTACAGGCCGGTCATGGGTGATTTCTGTTGTCTGTGAAAATAGAATGCTTGAACTCTAGTGAGGTTCAGCATCCCCCTATACGCGTATAACAATATAACAGCTACACTGGGAGTGAGTGTCCCGCTTGACCATGAGTTGAGAACATCTGTTTTAAAAAGGAATTTTTGCTATTGCTTCTTTAATCTTTCAGTAAAGCAGTGCATTTTATATCATACTTGTTGAAGTGTGCATGAGTTTCTTGGGTCTCGTTGTGTTTTTGCAGTCTGTGTGAACATCATATTGGTTCTTTTTCAGTTACTTGTGAGTTTTACTATAGCCAACATGACCCATCATTTTCTTGTTAGTTTGATAAGGCCGGTAGATTTCTATCTTTTGCAGTAGACTATAGTTTGGCCATTTAGCATATCAATTTCTTAACAGGTTAAAGACTTATTGTGAGAATGTTTGGAGCCAGTTTCAAGTGCTTGATATACAGCAGAGGCCAAAAAACCAAGTAAAAACAAATCAAATTCCAGAAATACACCGAACTGAACAGTAAGACGAGCGCGTGTCATTTTACCGTATATGGTGGAGTATTGAGCTGGTCAAACTGTCTGGCCGTGTGCTTTTTGACCATTTTTGTCATAACGTCATGAATAAGCGTGTCTTTGATCTGTTGCCCACGTAAACATCAGAACCATTAGGAGGATGCTCTTCGTATATTTACACATTAGAAAGAGTGAAAGACATTGTGAGGTCTAATAATCTTAACACACGCTGGATCTCTCACGACCACCAAAGATGGAAAGAAACATCTGGAAAATTGTAAGACTAATTGCCTTAAATCCGAAACATTCACTGATATTTTCCAAAATGATATTTTTTGGCTAGTTTTATGAGTAGATCCAGTTTGAACAAACTTCTAATGTCAAGAAGTAACCTGAACTGAAATTACATCTGTTGTTTACTAGAATGATCTTCCTGTTGAACCTTGTTGGGTTTATAATCTTGCTGATGTAGTGAATGAATCTCACCTCAGTGTTTGCTAGATGAACACAAGCTCACTTTGTCTTTACGAACAGCAGGAAACATCAGTGTACCGCCGCCTGTGAACTATAAAAGCCATTGACATTTGGAATATCTATGGTGTTCTGTGCTGTTCTCTCTCTCTCCCTCCCTGGGACCTCTGTTTATCTCCAGAACACAAATAAAAATAGTTTTGAAGAGGTCCAAAAACAATTTCCTGACTTCGGTGTTAGTTTTCATGGTTGTGACTAGAAGGGATCCAGCTACCTTCACTGGCATGCGCACTTCAATAGCGCATCGTTTGCTGCTGACAACAGTTAATTACTATTTGTTTATTATTGTAAGGTTAGGTTTAGGGTTGGGGTAATGCAATTTATTGTAATTTTATGGGGAGACTATGGCATCACTTCCGGCCGTAGCTGTATCCCTTCTAGCCACAACCAGTTTTCAACATGTGTTCACGAGTGCATCTGAGGTCAACGCTGCACGATGCATGCGTGTGGTGCTGACGAGTATGCGTCGTGCAGTGTCATCGCGTCACGGTGCTCTCGGGTCGACCCAAAAGCCGTAATATGATCCGAACCGTGAGTTTTGTGATCCGTTGCACCACTATAATTAACTGTTGTCAGCGTGAAAAAAATGATGCGGTATTGACGTGCGCATGCCCAGGGGAGGAAGCTGTATCCACAACCGTGCTCCACCTCACATTTACAATCGGGACTCGTTATTCCTTTTCATAAGTCTCAACTACATTTGAATTATGTGTTACACGTAAATGTCATTAAGAACTGATGACATCTGCTTGTTCTGTTCTGTTTATCGCTGCGCTCCCTGCTCTTCTTCATGCTGGCGGCACGGATGGGCAGGGAGTTTTGCCCAGAACAGAACCATACCACCAATCTAAACTGTATGCTAATTGTCAATTACTTTTGACGGTAGTGAACCTGACAGAACTATCGTAATTTGTGTTCTGGAGATAAACGGAGGTCCTGTTTGACGAACGACTTTAGGGTGAGTCATTTCTGACAGCATTTTCATTTTGGGGCAGAGGATCCCTTTAAATCACCTCAGTAACAACACACACTTCAGATTCAGATCTTCAGGGGGAAGAAGAGAGACACGTTTTTTGCACCTTGTTTCTGTATTATGGCCTCTATGGGTGAATTAGAGACGTGTGTGTGTGCGTGCGCTTGTGTTTTTCGACATGGCGTGTGTGTGGATGTAAAAGCTAATACAAGTCATGGTTAAAAAGTGTGTACTGTTTTCTGTATGAAAGTCTTGTCAGCTGAATCGCAGAAGTGTTTTTCTCGCTCTTGACTGTTTTTTGCACAATCGTCTGAATGCTAATGTTGCGTTTAAAGCCTGGAAGACTTTCTGCTGACTAATGTTTTTGTGTGTGTTGTGTTTGCTATTGTATCATGTCTGCTGAAATCAATCTCAAAAAAAGACATTACCGCGCTGTGTTCACGACTGAAGATGATTAATTAATCATAACAATTTTGCAATTGTTTATTTTTACAATGAATACTTATTATTGTCATTATTCCATTTTTCTCATCTTTGACTATATTTACATTCATGCATTTGGAAGACGCTTTTATCCAAAGCGACTTACATTGCATTGTATTATAAATTTGTTTCTGACTATGTGCAATCCCCTGAGATGGAACCCATGACCTTGGCATTGCTCTAACCACTGAGCCACATATTTAATGTAAGATGCTTTCTGAAACGTCGAGGTGTTGTTTTATTGCGTCAGGTTGACATTGCTCTTCTGGCTGTGTTCAATATATTATAATAAACAATGTTCTCCTTCAGCTCCCGGGCTTCGGACTTCAGCAGACGGGCGCATTACTGCGCAGAAATAATCCAAATGGGTTCTCATTCTGTTGACATATGTGCAAGGCCTCCGGCGAGCCGTCTGTATGGTCCGTGAGATCTAGCGTTGCACAAAATCCTTGAAACAAATGGACTCGGTTTAGTCGAAGGCGGCTTTTAGATAAAGCGGGACACAAAATTAAACACAAGCGTCCCGGGTCGCATTAAAACCTCATTAAGCGTAGAGAAACAGCCTCCGTCAGAAGTGCACGCACAGTTTTTGCATAATCAGGTAAATGAACACATGCGCTGGGGTTTCTAGCACGAGCCCGTGTGAATTGATGGTGTCGTACCGCTGTTGGGGGGAGATCAGACAGCCAGAACCAATTAGATCTGATCAAGTGTAGAGGATGGACCGAGGGGAGGGGAGACACGGGGGGCAGGAGCGAGGGATGCTGAGCGAGAGAAGAGAGAGAGAGGGAAGGTGAGAGGAGATCAGGACAGCCTGTGGAACTCTGCACATCCAGTTAGAGACGCGAGCAAGCATCCAAGTGTCAGACGCTCTCTCTCACACATCCCACATGAGAAGACGACAAGCCAAGCCTGCGTTTACAACTTCTCTTCTAAATAAAGAGAGAGGCAGAGCGTGAAGCAGAAGGGGAGGGAACTTCAGCCAGCGAGCGGCGAGACTTTGGAGAGTCAGCGAGACGAGCCGGCGCAGTTCGATTCCAGCAGTGGCTGCGCTTCAGGGAAAGACAGCAGCCGCGCAGCTGCTCCCCGACGCCCGTCTGCGCCTGCTCCAGCTCAGGGACGTGCAGAGAGCGGACGGCCGGGACGCCGGCGGCGACAGAGCTCGGGTCGGTTCGGACGACGCAGGGGTCGTGGCCGTGCTGGCGCGCGGGGCGGATGGGCTGGCCCGGGACGGGCGGAACGATGCCCGCTGGTCGGGGGGAAGCGAACAGATGATGAGCGAGATGTCGTTCAGTGGGCGCGACAGCATCCCTCAAGAGGGGGCGCCTGGGAGCAGGAATGCCCGCATGAGACGGGCCGTGCGGATTTCCAGCATAGTGGCCCAGGAGGTGAGTTTGAGTTTTTAGAGCGGGCGACACGTGCCGGCAGAACCTTATGTTATTGCTCAGATTTGATGGAGTTATAAGTATCAGTTTGGTTTTAGATGTTTCTCCTAAAGTTGCTTAGGAGAATCAAATCATTTTTGAAAGTATAGAGGTGTAAATGAATGTAGGTTGTAGAGGTGAAATCATCTGGATGTGATGAGAAATGTTTGAGTTGATATCGAGATCTTCAGTAATATTGACTTTTGACTGCAGACGAGACACATCTGAGCTCAGTTTGACACATTGTTGACGTCTCTTCTCAAACTCATTTCTGACTCTTTTTCTGAGGTGAAACATCTGAGACTTAAGCAAACTTGGAGACTTTCATTTGCTCTCACTGATGTCTAGCAGAAATAATGGAGATGTTAGAGAGATAACTCTAGAAACCATAACTGGTACAGTAAGTGTTTAGAGAACAATGTCTCATGATGTCACATGGCTGTAGTTTTCGATGAACACATGTACATGTAATTGTTTGAATTCCTCGTGTGTTAGTGATATAAATCTCTTTCATATGGCGCTCTTTGAGAGGCCGTATCACAGCACACATTTTATTTCAGTTTGAAGCGGTTCTCACTGTGTGAAGATGCTGTCCAGAGATCTTCTAGTTGATTTCTTTCATACGTTTTCTAGATCTCACAGCAGCCCAAAGCATATTGCGTGTCGGTTTCTTACGTGTCTACATCACGTTACATGCGAGGACTTACACCCTAAACTGTTTGTTATTCTAAAATGACAGATGTGTGTCTGATGAATTTGCACTTGATCTTCATGTGTTATGACCATACTCATGCTGTGATGTATTTGTCTTCTGTTGGTTATCTCCTGTTGTTGTTTCATGGATCTTAATGTCATCCAGCGTTCAATTTAGACTCATATTCACAGGACGGATTAATGATCATCTTCAAAACAAATCGCCTTTTATATGAGAAGCCCTTCACCTACAGGAATATTCTGTTGAGAAGTTTGGCCTCGCAAACAAGAACAATTGACTGGAGGAGGTGAGAGATGGAGAGAGAGAGAGAAAACCTCTTTCATCCGTCACATTTCCACACAATGCCCTTGAATGCAGCGTTCATCGACAAGAGAAATAAATCAATGTGTCTCACCTGCTGTTTAAATTGTTTCCTCTATCTCGTCTGTAGTCGCCCGAGGTCTCTGAGGTCTCGCTAAAGTGTCGGGACCACCACGAGACCTCCTGTGAGCGGATGAATAGAGCGAGATAAAGACGGCCGGAATATTTTCCTCTGTGACATCATTTACGTTACGTGACGTGTACACACACAGAACGAGTAAAGCAAGTTGTGTTGTATCGGCATGTGACAAAGCGTGTAAATGTACGTTTGCTGGAACACACATCATGTGATGTGATGTGTGGATGTGAGGAAGCAGCTCTCACTTTTCTGTTTCAGAAGTTTCTCTTTAATGCAGTTCATTTCTCTGTAAAGTTTGGTGTCTGTATCCGTCCTGCGGCGATGCTTCAGTCTCTCTAATAAACTGAGTTTCTGTCTCATAGAGCAGTTAGCCGCTCAATAGAAATACTTCCAAAGCTGAAGCAGCGACAAACAGAATATTAAAACATCAGAGAGTTTCCCATCATGCATCAGCAGCATTCAGAGCGCTTCTCTATTGCGCCACTTGCAGACTTTATAAATCTGAGTGTAGTTTGAGATCTTCATCTTCAGTCACTTCAATCACGCATGCAAAAATATGAAGGAGAGAATACTTTTTTTAGGGACAATTATTGCACTTGCATTTGTTGTAGATATCTTTATGTATTTTAATGTAATCTTTATAATGTAGTGGGTGCTGTATTGGATGAAATGCTGCCCCCATCTGTCAGGAAACAGAAGCACAAGTTCTGTGTGTTATAAACCAATCAGACGTGTACTCGGAAAACAAAACTGAAACAGAAGAAATCTAAACCTCGTGTGCT
This sequence comes from Triplophysa rosa, assembly GCF_024868665.1. Taxonomy (NCBI): domain Eukaryota; kingdom Metazoa; phylum Chordata; class Actinopteri; order Cypriniformes; family Nemacheilidae; genus Triplophysa; species Triplophysa rosa. The sequence continues at coordinate 1,114,885 of NC_079912.1, read as the reverse complement.
CGGATGTGTTATCTTAAACGGTTGTGATGGAAGCACAGGGCAGTGAGCACAGATATGATGTATGGAGGAAAATGACAGATCTCCGTTAGAGATGAAGTTGATGCATGTACCAGTGAGCAGCAGTGCATTGTGGGAGATGATGCCTTCATCTGTCATCCACCGTCGGTGTGGTGTGTCTCTTTCAGTATCTCGTCTGTGTTTCTCTGAAGATACTGATGAGATTTGCTATAAGAGCTCTGTAAACACACTGTCGTTTTCATCACAGACCACAGGGACTCAAATTCAGTCTCGTTTCTACACATAAATCAATTTAGATGATTTATCATTCTTGTTTTAGTTTTATGGTAAAATTCTGTTTTATTTTTCATACATATCTTTTTTTATTCATTTACATACAGATGATTCAATTAACCATTCATTCTATACATTGTTCATACAAAAAATCTGTATTTTGGATATAATTTTCATTTTGATAATACTTTTCAGTTTCATTTTTTACACTTATTATATAGTACTATCATATGAAATGGTGAGGTTGAGTCGCACCCCTACTCAATGAAAAGGATTGTTTCTAAATAACTGATGAACACACAGATGAGTTATTCTCTGCTGATTCAGCGTCCGTCATCTGAATGATTTCTGTCATCGTGCTGCGTGCGCTCGAGCCGTCCGTCCCCATCAGTGACAGAAGTGTCATTGGCTGCCGGTGGCCCTGACGCCCGGCCCATCAATTACAGTGACAAATCATCACCGGAGGGGCGGGGTCATCCATCACAATGTGCCGGCCTCTTTAGACACCAGTGGCCCAATGGCAGTGTTCCCATGATTCAATGCGTTCCGCTCACCTGTAGCTGTCAGGACAACAGGAGACGAGCGTTTAACAGACGCTCATCCTGAGAGAGAAACTTCTGTCTGAGAGCTCAGCACGTCTGGAGAGAAATCAGGTTCTTCTGTTCTTTAAACTGTGTTTCATCACAGCAATGTGACACATTCAACGTGTGAAAATGAGTTTGGGAAGGTCATGAGGGAGTATGGAATGATGACAGATTTTTTATTTTCTCTTCAAGTTAAGTTGAATTTTTTAGATTCATTGATTCTGAATTGTTACGTATAAACCAAATAAATCTCAGTATCATAAGATGTGATGTGCACTTGTATGTGTGTGTGTGTGTGTGTGTGTGTGCGCGAACAGAATGAACTTTGTGTGTATTAATGTGACGTGTTTTGTTCAATGTGGATTATAGCTACACACTCCATATGTTCACTCTAAAGGCCATTGCACATTGAGTCCAAAATTTGCATGCATGTTAAAAAATAAATACGACCTCACGTTGTGTCAATCCGTCATAAACAAATTTGGACTGGGTTCGATTTTCTGCGTTTTTCGCATCCGTAGCAAGCATTTTGAGAGGCGTTTTGACAATTCTGAGACACCGTACACACGAGTGCCAAATACGAAAAAACACACACACAAATTTCGGACTGTATGTGCAAAGACCTTAAATATCTCTCAAATGCACTGTCACGTGATTTATATTTTAGGTTGTTATCTTGGTTGAGTTGGTTTGGATGAGCTTTGAGGGTTGGCCGTGTGTGAGATGATCCATGATCTCTGAGCTTCACTTTTACTCGTTTTATTATCCTATATGAAATGTGTTCATATTTGTAAAGCACAGTAAATGATGTTTACTCGGACTTGTGAAATGAATCCTCGTGTTTATTCTCCAGAATTGACATTTATAAAACGGTCAGTTCTGGTCCTTGATTCTGATTGGTTGAGCAGAGTTCTAAGCCGTTATAAAATGCCCCGATTTATAAAGGCTGACCGCATTACATAGCCCACATATCACTTTCTTTACTTTATTTTATGAAAACGCATATGGAATAAGCGTTTAATAAAGCAATAAGCCGTGTGAAGCAGTGGGTCACAGTGCATTTAGTAACAGCTGAGGGGGTTTAATGACTCAACAGCGCCCTCAGCTGTTTTAAAATGCACTGTAACCCACTGCTTCACACGGCTTCTTGCTTTATTAAACACCAGCAAAGGGAGCAGTAATGTTTGTGTTTTCTTGTAAATTTTCTTGTCATCTTTCATGAAGTTGGAATTCTTTTATCTGTGTCTGACGTCTGTGGTATTAGATAGTAATATATCAGAGGAATTGAGACTATTTACTGAGCCCATACATCACAGGCTGCTTAGACCGATGTCTTCTACCCCTGCTGGGGAAAAATGCTTTTCTCATAGACGTGACTGTGTATTATGACGAAATATGAAAGATTTTGAAAGAAAAACAACTTTATACTTATATTTGTCCCTGTATGCTGTCCATGACATCACAGTTCATGTTGATGTAGGTTAGTTCATCACTTCCTGTAGGTTAGTCACATGGCCTTTGAGACTGCAGGTTCTGCAGGTTTTTGTCAGTTGTTGTGTTTGATAGTGGAGTGGACTGTGCGCTATGTTATCTTTCAGATTTACTGGTCTGTGTATTTAAAGGGATACTTCACCCAAAAATGACCAACCTTTGAGTTGTTCCAAATCTGTATAATTTTTTTTTTGTTCTGATGAACACAGAGAAAGATATTTGGTAGAATGTTAGCAATTTTCAGTTCTGGGACATCATCCACTCCCATAGTATAAAAAATTGCTTTATACATTTGTTTGTTCTGTTGAACAGAAGAATGTAGGACAGCAAACAGTTCTGGGGCACTTTTGACATCCACTTAATTTTTTCCTACTATGGGAATCAATGGGATGCAAAATCTGTCTGGTTATAAGCATTCTTTCAAATATCTTTCTCTGTGTTCATCAGAACAAAGACATTTGTACAGATTGAGCAGAATTGTCATTTTTGGGTGAAGTATCCCCTTGTGTGCAGGTGTATGATGTGCTTGTGTGTTCAGTTATTGATTTGTGTGTTTATTCATCAGTCATACTCTGTCACTGTAGTGTCCTGAGATCAAAAGACTAAACAACCACTTCATGGTTGTTGAGAGACCCTGGTTAGGGTCTCTCTCTCTCTCACAGCATGTGATTTTGGAGGTTGTAATTATGATGTGAGGATTTGTGGTTGTGGTAAAAAACCCTGTTTGCGTCGGGTGTGTAACTGATTTTGTAATTTCTGTGCATCATATTGGGAGATTTATTCACTTCCTATTTGTAGCTCTTAAATCTCCTTTGCTGTCGAGACAGAATGAACTCTTTACCTGCCAGCATTTACCGTAAAAAAGTAGCCAGCCAGCATCAGCTTTTTAGATTATTTTCACAAAGCTTTTGTGGCCCCAGAATATGTTCTTCTATACCACGGTTACCACACCACAGTACATTGTTCAAATATTTAATTTCAGTGTTTGTCATGTTCGTCTTTTAAATGCTGTTGATGCTAGAACTACTTTTTTGCGCATCTCATTTCAGAGCGAACGGACTAGGAAGCTTGAGCCACGTGGTGGGTGGATAAGTGAGTGAGTGAGTGAGAGAGAGAGAGCGAGGGACCGCGCGCGTTTGCAGTAATGTGACAGAAAAGCCAGCGTCCGTTAAAGCGAACGGACTCGGAGGCTTGAGCCACTGCTGCTACGTGGTGTGTGTGTGAGTGACACCCCATTCACACAGCCCGCTGATACCAGAAAATTGCCAAAAAATTGCCAGAGTGCCTCCTGTGTGAACGTAAACACATCCCGGATTGATCCGAAAACTGATTCCAGAAAGGGGACCTAGTAACATTAACGGGATCAGTCCCGGAAAGCGCCCTGTGTGAACGAAAGACAGAAACAATGCCGTAAAAGCCGTGTAGTGATGACAAACATTTATAATAAATCGTAAATAATTTGGCTAAATATAGTTAAGCAAGTAATTTTTGTTCGTTAGTAAATCAAAAACTAAAAAACTATTTGTCTTTAGCTAAATCACGAAATTTAAGGTCAGATGTGAGATTAGCATTGTCTGCTTCTAAACGAAGTTTAAACTTGAAATTACTTTTATCAAAACTATTAACACAAAAATTCACAGCGCTTCAATAAACTTGATCGCTTTCCAACCTTTAAAAGATGTGTGTACCTGCCGTTCTCGTGCTGCATTACGTGACGTTTTGGAGGAATTTATTCGTAAAAATGGATTTCCATCTCCCTTTCTTCACATTAACCCTTTTTCGAAAAAAATGAAAAACCACCTCAAGCGAGCGTAAAAACGTTTTTGCAAATTAAAGGTTTTTAAATCAAAGTTTGGCGTTTCCATCACTCGTGTCTGATGCGAAACTTCAAAATAAGAATAAAACCAGAGTGATGGAAACCTGCTTACTGTTAACAGACTAACTCCAAACTTTCACCCGAACATTTATGTGCTTGTTTTTCTCAACAAAAACATTTTAAATTATACTTTTGAAAGAGTAGGTCTATCAAAATATATTTGTTATCAGTTATATCAGCATGAAGAGGAAAACTAACCAGTAGGCCGTTTATTAATTCATTTTGTTTTTCTATTTAGTTATTTTATTTATTCGATTTCAATATATGTATTTCTATGTTGTTTTTGAAATCCTTTGCTTATTAGCTGTTTTTAAACAGGCTATTGTGCAACCGCTTCTAAAAAAAGAATAACTTGGATCCTTCCATTTTGTCTAATTTTAGACATATATTATCGAAAGTCTTGGAGAGAGTTGTTTTAATCAACTTCAATCATTTCTAGATGAATTTAGTATTTATGAAAAATTACAGTCTGGTTTTAAGCCCTGTCACAGGACAGAAACTGCTCTTTTAAGAGTTTATAGTGATCTTTTTTTAACTGTGGACTCTGGTTACTCTGCTGTTTTAGTCCTTTTGGATTTGACTACGGCCTTTGATATGGTCAACCACTCTATTCTTTTATCTAGACTTGAACAGTGTGTTGGCATTAAGGGCATACCCCTTAAATGGTTTCAATCATATTTGACAGACAGAAGTTTTTCTATTCACCTTGGTGAATTTTCGTCATCTGCTGCCCCTCCACTTTGTGGAATCCCCCAAGGGTCAATATTGGGCCCTATGTTGTTTTCTTTGTATATGCTGCACTTGGGGTATATTTTTGGAAGGCACAATATCTCCTTCCACTGTTATGAGGATGATGTACAAATCTATTTGCCTGTCAAAACAAATGATAAAGCTTCATTTCTGTCACTACTTTATTGCCTGAGAGATTTAAAAATATGGCTGGATCAGACCTTTCTTTGTCTTAATGAAAATAAGAATGAGATTGTTGTGTTTGGTCGTCCTGGCGATTTAAGTGCTTGTATAGATGCACTTGGTAATTTGGGTTTGTAAGTTCAACCATTTACCAATAATATCGGTGTGATTTTTGACAATGCTTTTAAATTTGAAAAACAGATTAGGTCTGTTGTAAAAGCCAGTTTCTTGACTGTTTCAGTTGACTGCTTCAGGATCGATTTCAAGATTCTATTGTTTGTTTTAAAATTTTAAAATGGGTTGGTGCTTGCTTATTTATCAGAGGTTTTACATGTCCACGCTCCTGTGAAAGCATTGAGGTTGTCCAATCAGGTGCTCCTCGATGTTCCAAGAACCAGGTTTAAACGTGACCGCGCTTTTTCAGTGGTGGCACCTAATTTGTGGAATAGTTTACCTGTACACATAAGAACTGCTCAGTCTGTGGGAATTTTAAGTCATTACTTAAGACAAACCTGTATTCCTTGGCTTTTATTTCGAGCTGAGCTGAGACATTGTGATGTTTTTACTGTATTTGTCTTGTGAGTCTTTTTCTGGACATTGTTATGCACTTTGGTCAACCATGGTTGTTTTTAAATGTGCTATATAAATAAAATTGAAATGAAATGTTGAAACGAAACTGTGCACACGTTTCCATGAACGGTAAAGTTTGTCATTATAAACGTCAGATCAAGAGCAGGTGCTGTGTGAGGTGATGGCCTGTAGGCTAAACTATAACCTTTCTGTTGTTTAAACTTGGCGAAGTGATATGGAACTGTAATGCGGTCAGCAGAGCTGGAACACCTTCGTAGATGTGCATTTACCGAAAGTTAATGCATACCCAAAGAACGTTTGTCAACCAATCAGATTGAAGCACTCAACAGCCCCGTTGTATAAAAAGATACAATACATAAAATGTGCCCTGTGAAAACATTTAAAGCCAGAAAAAACTTGAAACATTGCATTTTAAATGACTGAAAAATCTGTCAAAGGCAGGGAAACAGTTAATATTTCACACATTTTATATTTCATCCATAACTTAATAATGTCTGTAAACATTAAGTGTACAATCATAAACCTGTTGGAGTTTATATGATGTGTTCATGTGAGGATCATCTGTAGACCGTTTCATCGTACACGTGCGCGCTTGACCCCCAGTTAACTTCTGGTTTGTGTTTGGCTAGTGTCTAATAATATAACTATTTATATTTAAGTTATGTTAATATTGATTTATATTATTATTTTATTGTATAATAGTTGTATTAAATAAATTATTTGTTGAATTTTGTTGTTTGTTTTATTAAATAAACAATATTTTGAATGGGTCCTGTAGTTCGGTCGCATTTAAAGAAACCGTATGGTACACTGACATCTAGCGGTCGAGCTTGGTATCGCAGTCTAAATTCAAAATATTGGAGAGACAAGTTTAGCCAAGTAGCCAAGTTTTCTTCTCGGTTTCTTTTGATTGTTATCAGAAGTAATCTACAGGTGCTCTAATGTTTGTGAATGTGTACCGGAAGTTCAGTTGGGGTCACACAAGTGCGCATGCGCAGCAACGTTTGTTTATGTTGTTAAGATGAAACCGTCTACTCTATAATGTAGTGTTGAGTGAGGTTTACTGTAGACTTACACAACCTCCTGAAACTCTTTCCAGAAACACCAGAAGAAAGAAGCACAGTCTCTCTCGCACTCCTGTTTCATAAGCATCACATTTATGTTTTGTTTTCAGCTTCTGCCTGAAGGATTGTGTTTTCCTACCGACACACACACACACACACACACACACACACACGTGCCCTGATGTACCGCAGCTGTATGTGATTATTTCAGTTACATGTTGACCTGTTAGTGTCATTGAATGCTATTTTTGCTTTATTGTACCGTTTCTGCAACATTTTGCTGTGTAGGCAAACTGATCAACATTGAGAAACTGTGTTACTGCGAACTTCTTCAGGCCATGAACCAAATGAATCTCATCTCACGTGTGATACGCATTGTTTGACGTTCGATTCATGACATCTGTCGATTTATATTCATGACGAATGAGTTTATCAGGTGTGCAACACTAAACACAACACATCTGATGTCTGAAGACATACAGTCACATACAGATTCAGCCAGACCAACATGTGTGATGAGCAGCCTGCAGTCAGTAAATCAGATCGGCCTGAGAGAAGCTCATGAAGAGCTTCAGGGTTTCTCATTTCTTCATCCGTCTAACAACAGCCCGTGATTTATCACTCGAACATTACACAGAATAGGGTTACAAAATCTGTGTTATTCTATCAGATTGTTCTCCGGCAGCTCAGTGATGAAATTCACCAGCTGTTTTAGCACCCAGGAGAAACACGAGCGCTTGTGGAACATGTGACAACATGTAAAGAAATATTAAACGTCTACCGCATCACACTTTTACAGAGAGCAATGATTCATTTATTTTTCAAATGAATAACAATGAAAATATACATACACATGTATACATTTATATTTTTACATACTGTGTATCTTAAATCTTATGGGTGTTGTAGTGAAACATTGGAGATGTGAAAGAGATTTAGTGGTTATTTACCTGCTCAGTATGAGAGTTTAAAATAGAAAAGTCAGGTTACTCTCACTCGACTGTATCCAGGCAACTGCCTCTCAGATACCGTGATGCTGTAACACTCTTATAGCTCCAATCTGTTGAGAAGTAACAGCTCACAGTCTGTATAATACAAGAAGAGTAATTATATTATTGTGAGTGTCCTGGGTTGCCAGGGTGTTCAGGACGGTTGCTAGGTGGTTGCAAACTGACCAAAGGACTTATCCCCTCCAGTCTCTCCTTTAATTGAGCTGTTTTATCATCCAGCAGGTGTACGTCTGATCTCTGTTAAAGGTAATATCACAGCATGATTGGAGGAATCCTTCGGGACCAGAAGAAACACTGCTGTACGAGTTTAAAGTCAACATTAAAATGAGGAATGTGTTATTGTTTGACCTCTAGCAGTGTGTCACACACACACACGCACGCACGCACACACACACACACACACACACACACACACACACACACACACACACACACACACACACACACGTGTGGTTTAATATCTCTGTGGGGACAGTCCATAGGCATAATGTTTTTTATACTGTACAAACTGTATATTTTATCCCCTACCTTTAAACCTAAAGATCATAGAAAACTTTTTGCATTTTTAGATTTTAAAAAAATATTGTTCTGTACAATTTATAAACTTTTGTGCCCATGGGGACCCACTAACATATAAAAACATGTCCACCGCTTGTGAGTCAGTCTTGTGTGTGTGTGTGCGCGCTGAGAGCCGCAGGGGGTCTATTATAGAACCCAAATCAGCCCGGAGTCTGCAGGGACAAACACACAACACGCCAGCTGAGAGAGAGAGAGATGGGTGACGCCTCCCAGAGGAAAATGTGTTTGCTCTTTTATAGATCAGGAGACTCTCAGTTATGTTAAATGTGTAAATGTTTTATTTAAGTATAAACTTTTCTCAGATAGACGTGTGCACGTGAACATGTGTTCTCACTAAAACACATCTTACAAAAAGCTTGTTACTGTAACAACGTAATGAATGACCAATCATCTTTAGGTATGGAGACCTGTGGGCGTGGCTGAATCAGTGTCAGTGTGGTGTTGTGTAGTGTTGTGCTCTTTATTTACATATGCAGATGTATTCATTAACGTGCGAGTGTCTGCCATCATCAGTTTAATGCTGGAGATGAACATGAATCTGTGTGCGTGTGTGCGTGCGTGTGCGTGTGCGTGTGTGTGTGTGTGCGTGCGTGCGTGTGTGCGTGTGTGTTCATGTTTGTATATCCCGGTGGGTACGTAAACCTGAATACACACCAACACATGGGGACTCGTGTCACCGTGGGGACCAAAATTGAGGTCCTCATGGGCACAAAAGCTTATAAATTGTACAGAACAATATTTTTTTTAAATCTAAAAATGCAAAAAGTGTTCTATGATCTTTAGGTTTAGGGGTTGGGTTGTGTGTGTGCGTGCGTGTGTGTGTGTGTGTGTGTGTTGTGTGTGCGTGTTGAGTGCATGTGTGTGTTTAGACCCTGTGGGTCAGTGAGATAAAGCAGGTCCAGAGAACACACAAACTGTTGTGTCAGTTCCATGGACACACGCACACACACACACACACACACACACACACACACACACACACACACACACAGGCAGCTGTCACAGAGATTCCTCACTGGACCAGTGTGTGGGTTCCTTTGAGCTAAACACACACACTCAAGAATGTAAAATCGTGATCTCTCGGGATAAAATGTTATTGCTGAGCGGTTGATCTTTTATATCTCAGGAGACAAGAAGGAGTTCTCTTTTTTGTTTTATTAACACATATTGACATACAGAGAGATGTGACATGAACGTGATGAACGTTGAAAAACCACCCGAAAAATCCCATTGACTTAACATTGCGCCCAACTTAGGGATCGTAGCTCCGAGCGAGGATATCATAGAAAAATGAAAATAATACACGATTTGAAGGGGTTATCAGGCTCTGTAAGAACATCACTCACAGTGGGGTGTAAATTGTACCCCTGGGGTGTAAGAGCCTCCCAAAATTTCCCAATCACAGGAAGCATGCCCATATAAGGCGTAAAACCGTCCCGTGTTGTTGAATATCTTAGCAGTACAACCACTTAGAGACAAGGGGGTGGGCTCATTTGACTCAGGCTACCAATCAGTGTCACATGATCATTATGAAGATATGAAGCCACGCCCATAGCAACCATTTACAGCAACCTAGCAACCGTTCCCATAGACTCCCATTATAAAAAGTCCAGGTGGATATCTTTGGAACACAGTGTGTAGAAACAAGGGGGTGGGCTCATTTTACTCAGGCAACCAATCAGTGGCCCAGGAAGTTCATTATGCTACGAAGCTACGCCCATAGCAACAAAACATGTCAGCCTAGCAACCATTTAGCAATACCTATATCTCTGCATCATAACATCGTAGAGACACGGGGGTTGGTTCGTTACACTCATAGCTTAGAGCATCATCTATTGGCAGATGCTAAGCCACGCCCATAGCAACCAAACAGGTTAGCCTAGCAACCATTTAGCAAAACCTATATCTCTGCATAGGAACATCGTAGAGACACGTGGGTTGGATCATTTCACTCGTAGGTTAGAGTATTATCAATTGCAGATGCCAAGCCACGCCCATAGCAACCAAACAGGTTAGCTTAGCAACCATTTAGCAACACCTATATCTCTGCATCAGAACATCAGGGTTAGTTTGTTTCACTCATAGGTTAAGAATATTATCAAGTGAAGATGCCAAGCCACGCCCATAGCAACCAAACAGGTTAGCCTAGCAACCATTTAGCAACACCTATATCCAGTGTTGGGTGTAACTAGTTACTAAGTAATTAGTTACTGTAATTTAATTACTTTCCCCTTGAAAAAGTAAAGTAAGGGATTACTCTTATTTTTTCTGTAATTTAATTACAGTTACCTTTGATGTAATTAAACTAAAAATTTGTAATATATGTGTGTTAAATAGTGGAATTGACATCAAAATTCAAAGTCTAACTTTAAAATCTGTGCTTTAATGTATAATTCTCACATTTGTAATACTTTGGTCAGTTAATAAGAGTACTTTATGTAGTTTAATATTATTTATTTGAATGAATTAAAAGAGCCCTTTCATGTCTATCCTTGAATTACTTAACTAATCAAGGTTGATATAGGATATAGAAAGTAATTAGTAATAAGTAACTAAATACATTTTGGAGAGAGTAATTTGTACAGTAATCTAATTACACTATTGAATATGTAATTAGTAACTAGTAATTAATTACTTTTTGAGAGTAACTTACCCAACACTGCCTATATCTCTGCATCAGAACATCGTAGAGACACGGGGGTTAGTTTGTTTCACTCATAGGTTGGAGTATTATCAAGTGCAAATGCCAAGCCACGCCATAGCAACCAAACACATTAGCCTAGCAACCGTTTAGCAAGACCTATAACTCTGTATCAAAACATCTTAGACTCATGGGGGTTGGTAAGATTCATTAGTACTTAAAATGTCATCACCCTAGTGCCGAGTTCCGCGGTTTGCCACAAAAGCATCACTCAGTTTCTTTAGAAAATGTACCATCTAGTTTAACTATATTATTTGCCTGTCAAAGAACATGATTACTACACTTTTACTATAGTAA
>NC_079912.1:1061814-1102724 GCF_024868665.1 Triplophysa rosa | reverse complement strand
TCTCTCTCTCTCTCTCTCTCTCTCTCTCTCTCTCTCTCTCTCTCTCTCTCGCTCTCACTCTCTCTCGCTCTCTCTCTCTCGCTCTGTCTCTCTCTCTCTCACTGTGTGTGTGTCTTTCTTTACCTCGCTCTGTCAATAGTATGATCTAGCGGAGCTTCTGCTCTCAGTGTCTGTTTCTCTGCGCGTGCAGTTCTGCCACATCGCTCGTAAAAACGGCGTGGATAAGAGGGTGCTGACTGGAGCCGGACGAGCCCGTGATCTTTCTGAGATCTCTCACGTGAGGGAAGAACTCCCTGCTAAAGGTTCCTCACGCGGGGCATGAGTTGATGTCTGAGATCATGCGGTGCGGTATCAGAGGAGTCCTCTCGCCCCAGCAGCCCATTGGCGGTGGCGTCTGTGGTGGTTGGCGGGCGTAACGGCAGCGGCCCGATGCGGCGCTGAGGATCATGGTGGGAACGCTGGTGCTGAAGCTGTTGACCGAGGTGCTCCAGTGCTCCCCGCTCTCATGCCGCTCGGTGAGTCCGGCATCACCAGCTGCATCCGCTGGGACATCACCAACGTTCCCCGTCTGTCCAGCGAGAACACTGAGGTGAGGGGACGTCGCTTGAATGTTTGTTTGATGAGACGTGAGTTTTGTTTCTTACACCAGGTTAAGGTTTAATGTCTCCTCTTTAGAGTCTCTCTCTTTAAATGATCTGTACATATCGCATCTGTCAACAGTTTGGCTTGTTTGTGTCTGGGTGGTAGCGCAGGTCAGGGACTGACACGAACGGCAGCCAACACAAACGAATGATGCCTTTGGCAGAACAAACCGAAGCAAAGAGACAAAAACAAATGAAAGAAATCACCCTGGGACCCATCACACCTGTCATGTGACTGAAAATGTGTTTCATATTCAATTTATTCAACCCCAGTTGGTCATGATTTGTAATATTTGAGACAATAAAGTTAGGAATAAGAATAGAAGAAATCAAGATGAAGTAAATGAAGTGATCAGTCATATGAAGTGTGTATCAGTGGAGTTTGTTTGAGGTTAAGGGTTCATAAACGCACACTGATCTCAGAACAACCTGGAAGACTTTGAACGGCAGTTCCGTTTGGCTCACAGACAGATGAATCCTCTTAGCGTAACATGGAAGAAAGAAGCTCTGAAGTGACTTTAATTCCTGATGGCAGAGAATGAGATGAGGAGAGATGGAATAGAGGATTGTGGGATTGAGCCGTGGAGATGGTACATTTAAACCCTCCATTCAGTTATGATCATTTCTTAAATTCTTGTATGAGATACTGAATATGATATTCAGGTCAAACTATTAGGATGAACTATGTCAGGTCAGGTGTTTATTGATGTTGTCAGCACTGTGACTTTATAGTTATATTGTTTTTGGCCTTTCATTTATAAGTAGGTGGAGATTATTGATTCATTATGTTCAGAATTAAATGATACATTTTAATCTGACATCTGGTTTAGCGTGTATTTAAGCATGCATCTTCTTGATGATCTTGTCAGCGGTGAACACAATCTGGCAAACAGTCGGCTCTTCGTGCCATGATTTTCGCATCGGATCTATTAATAGATGGCAGAACAACAGAAATGATGTCATATGTAGTTCCTCAGATCTGATCTTCATGAAGTCATTCTGTGGACGTGTCTGATGTAAACACACTGGACTGTTGTGATAAACAGAGCGTGGAGTGCAGGTAGAAATACAGTCTGTTCTGTACGAGTGTCTCGTGTTGTTTTAAGAAGTTCTGTACATAAATATAAATATACAGTACTGTCATTTGTGTGCCTTATTTGTTGTTTCAGACCAGTAGGACTTTCAGTAAGTGTACGCATAAAACCCCATGATGACAATTCTGTCATCACCAGGAGATTCACAGGCCTGGATGACAATGTTATCATTGAGCTCACAGTCCTGTCTTGGTCATATGTCGGTCAAGATCTCAGTTAAAGATGGTTCATGTGTTTGTTTGTTGACATGTGTACTGTACTGTACTGTATCATCACATACATTCAGTGAGTCAGTTGTGATGTATGACGTCCTGAGAGAGCCTGACACACACACACGTGTCTCCCGGCCCTTTACCTCGACCAAAGCCAAATCATCAACTGAATTACATCTGAAGCTCTGTCGATGTAGACTTCACCGTCCTGAAATATGATGAAATTAGCCTATGAGATAAAGAGATCATGAGTTGTTCAACAGCTGTATCACGTGTGCTTGACATGTTCAGTCTTCTTCAGATGTTTCAGACTAAAGCAGAATGTGACACTGAGACACATCAGCACACGTGAGATGTATTGATATTCAAATCTTTTTCTAGTTAAAACGTGAGTCGGAATGGATTTCCAAAGCAATTTTTTGCTCGCAAAATGCGTATTAGTTGTATTTTTACTGACTGCATTTATGAATGTAGCTGCTTTGTATTTATACTCATATTGTGGATCCTTTGCAACTTTGTTCATTATTCAAGTTTTCATCTGAAGCTTCGAGAATCACACAGACTCTCACTGTCCCGATGAACGAATGCTTGAAAATCCTCCACAGACCTGACATCACACGCTCTGTGACATCATGCGAGAACGAAAGAGAAACACTGTGTTTAAAAGAAAATGATCTGCTGTAAAGTTGTTTTTGATCCTGTGTCATATCTACCGCATGACTCTTTGATATCTTTTCACTTGAATATTTTTTTTATTCATATTTTTTATAACTTCAAGATATTTCATATTTCAACCCAAAATAAAAGAAAAAATATATTGAGAAAGTTATTCAAAAATAATCATTATTGTACAATTTTACAGTAATGAGGGGTTTTAATACTCGAGATGTGTGGAAGGTTCGTGGCGAATGTATATTTTCATGAGGTGTTTTTATATATGTTTTTATGTGCGCAGACATGTCTCGGTGAGATTCACCCTCAGAATAACACATTAAATTCTCTTCAGTGGTGTCAGGAGTTTTATATTTGGATTGTTCAGCTGTGCTCCAGGATTGAATAATTGAAGTATCTATCAAACCCAGAGGAAGTGAAATAATGAGAAATGGAGGCCTTGTTAACGCTGACAGCTCCAAACTTTGTTTACTGTAGAAATTGAGGCTGGTCAATATTTCATGTGTGATATTTTCTGTGGTCAGGTCCTGATCTCCTGCATCATTTCACATCTCAATCTCTGAAATATCTCAAACTGTTGAACAGATCAGTTTGTTACGTGTTTTCTAAACGTTCTTATCTCATTCTTTATCAAAGCAAACGTTAAGATTCAAGATTTATTCATTTAAGAAAGCAAAAATACACAAAGACTTTAAAGGTCATTTTATACTTCAAAAATAAATCTTTGTTCTAGATGAAACATACAGAATTATAGTGCGAATTGTTTGTCATTGATGCAGATGAATGACTGAAACCCTTGAGATGAATCACCATCATCTGTACGGTCATTATTCAGCCCATCATTAGGTCAGAGAACAATCGATCGTTCAACATTACTCTTGATAAATCACTCTCAACATCAATGTAACCTCGATTCTATAATGATAATAAACACCTCTTGTGTTCGTCCGGCCCGCGTCTGTGAGAGAATGGAATAACATGTGCTGTTTGAGATGTTCGTGATGTGTTTTGACACGAGTTTGCTTCACGCACCACTGGACGGATTTGGATAGTTTATTTTAGTCTGTGGGGTTTCTAAAAATAAGCGGTGATGTCCGTGGGGACGGTCTTCACTCGGGGACGAGGTTCAGAGCTCTGATAGGTGCTGAAGGATAAAGACTGAAGCACTGAACTGAGATCAGCTAAAGCGACCGGCCGCAGATGATTCTTTTACAGGAGAGTTGAAGCGTGATGCCAGCTGGCGTCTGCACATCTTCTCATTCTAAAAATCACCTCATGACTCTTCAACATGTGCCACAAACTACATGAAACATTTAAATAAATTATTTTTCTGTTCTACTCATTTTATTTTAACGGTTTACATTAACGTCAGATAGTAGGAGAGGTGTTCTGTAGTGAATGTAGTGACGTCTGAAGAGTGTTTGATGTGAGTAAATTCAGAATGACTAGAGTATAAACAGAGAGAGAGAGAGAGAGAGAGAGAGAGAGAGAGAGAGAGATTTTTTTACACAAACTTTAGTGTATCAAAACAATATATGCATAAAGTTCAACATACCTTTAATAAGATGAATAACATTAAATCCACATAATATCAAAAGCCAGCTCTTCATCCCCACAGTACAAAATATATATATATATATATAATATATATATATATAAATATCGCGATCAACAGTGTCAAGGAAAGATCCAGAGCGATAAAACAATGTAAAACGAATATCAACAGACAGCAGCGGCAGACAACCACGCCAGCATTCACTCGTACTGGAAGTTTAGGTTGTCCAAACAGAAAATTAATTGCCATTTAACCCTCTGGTTTTGGTTATACCCTGTCCCAGAATTAAAACATTCTTCGTAAACTTCACCCCACAATTCCCACACAATTCTTTCACACTATCAAAAGCAATGAAAATTTGTTTTTCTAGCACCACAAAAGACAGACGAATCTGTGCCCAACACAGACCAAAAGCTCTTATAGAACTCAGGAGGAAGCCCATCTATACCAGGGGCTTTCCCATTTTCCTAATATCAGATGCCTGTGTTAGCTCTTGCCCCTCTTCAGACTTTAAAAAGCGTCTCGTCATTGACGACTCCTGTAACCATTTCTTATTCTTCTACAATAGATTCAGCAACATCTACCATGTCTGAAGATACTGTGTCAGTTTCTTTCTCAACACTCTTTGCATTCACTTGCACAACATTAACAACATTGTTTTTCTCACTTCTTTCCGTATTTTGTTCAGTAGCATTAGTGCAGTCGTTACCGACAACGGCAACAACACGCACATTTTCCGCTCTCGGACATGGCAAATTTGACTCTTTTGCTCTCTCAGGACATGCCCGCTAACATGTCCTTCTTGTCCACAACCAAAACATTTCATTGTGTCAGATGTGTCAGATCATTTTAAAAGTCATGAGATCATCCATTGATTTATAAAAATGAAAATCAATAATTATTCTTGCCTTAACTGTAGCTACAAACATGGCATTTATGTTTTGATCTAAACCCAGTTCAATTTTATTTTTTCTAGACATATAAATCGCTAACTTTGCTTGACCTAAAATAAAATTTAAACATTGACAAATAAACTTTTTTCTTCTAACATATTTAAAACCAATTATAAAAACCTCTGTTGAAAAGGATTCATTACAACTGAGAAACAAAACCCGTAATAAATCAAACAAAATTTCCAGTCTAAAACAGTTCATATAAGCATGGAAAATAGTCTCTCGTTTAAAACAAAAAGGACATTCTGGAGTAACATTAGAATTTAAAACCGAAATAAAAGCATTGACTTCTAAAGCTCCATGTAAAAATCTCCATTGTATGTCCCCAATTCTTTTAATCAAAGGTGGCTTAAACAATGCTCTCCATTCCGGTTTGACATTATCACACAGTTTTAAAACATTACGCCATGGTGTATCAACCCTCTTATCAAGTACCTGTAGAGAAGTTTCTCTGTTAACAAGCACTTTAAACAGGTTTCCTGTCCTTCTTTAAGGAGTACTTACACAGATTCGCTGTAGATTCACGTTTATTTGCATACATGCAGCTGT
This sequence comes from Triplophysa rosa, assembly GCF_024868665.1. Taxonomy (NCBI): domain Eukaryota; kingdom Metazoa; phylum Chordata; class Actinopteri; order Cypriniformes; family Nemacheilidae; genus Triplophysa; species Triplophysa rosa. Next base: position 1,097,048 of record NC_079912.1, on the reverse strand, counting down.
TTGTGCCTTACACACAAATGCTGAAGAATAGTGTTACACACTATTTTCATTCACCAATTGTAACACAGTAATGATCATCATTTAGCTAAGCTTGTCCATACAGAGTCAAAGTTTAGATGAATGGCATAGATCTGACTATAATTTAAAGAAAGAGGTGCCTCACTCAAATCTACCTTTACATAACACTGTACTGAGATTCCTTCGTCAGAAACAGATTAAATAATACTGCAATTGGGATTTCTTCACCAAAGCAGATTAATTCTGGAACAGTTTCACATGCAGTTTATCTGAGATTCCTTCGTCAGAATAGATTTATGCATTTATTAATACTGAAACTGGGATTCGTCTTGAGAATACAGAATGGGGTTTGTCTTGAGAACCTATCATCTTCTGAGTATTTAGAAAAGGCCAATGAAAATTGGCGAATGAAATTTGCATGCCGAACTCCTCCCCGGATGTATAAGAGGGGAGCCGGCGTGCTCATTCATTCACCTTTTGTTCTTCAGAGCCTACGCATCTGATGAGCTTCTCTACGATCTTTGGTGATCATTTTTCTGCTGGAATCTACGACGCGGACAGCAGACGGTCCCTTCCTGCAGTGACTCCCCTGGGCGTCTCGGCAGTTCCGGAGGTGTTTGAGCAAATTTCCTTTCTAAAAGAGCAAATTTCTCTAGCGTGGCATGTCCCGCTGTTCTCATGGGTGCAACACACTCATCGAGGAGGGGGATGGACACGATGCCTGCTTCCAGTACGCTGGGGCAGATGTTGTGGATACGTCCTGCCCGCACTGTGGGCGGTGATGATTCAGACGTTGCATCACGGGTGGCTGTGTTCCCATGGGACTCAGCCACCACCTCGTTTGCTCCCCGTTCTGTGGCGGCAGGACTACGGCCCTGCCGTCCGCTATGGCAAGCAGCAAGGGTGATATGAGTATTACTGTGAGCAATAATCTGCCAGCCACTGGCTCACGGACTGTTCACACCTCGTCTCGCTCGTCTGACCGTTCCCCAGGAGACGGTCCGCGTCTTATTCCTCAATCACGTATTCGGACACGATGCGTGATGATGAGATGTCTCTTGCAGCATCGGGGGGTGACGTACTGCCATCCGACTCCGACGATTCCTCAGGCTCCCTCCCTCGGGGGGTCGAGCCCAGGAAGAAGTGTCAGCCATGCTTTCCCGGGCCGCCGTGAGTGTTGGGTTGCAGTGCCCGCACTGCCTCTCCCGGCGCTCGCGGCTGGCTACATGGTGCCTTGGGTTTGAGCGCGGCTCCAAGCTGTGCCCGCCCCCAGTGTCGTGTTTACCGGAACTGCATGAGGAACTTAGTAAGACCTGGAATGCCCCCTTTCCGGCACGTTTCACGTCAAACAAAGTTCTGTCACCCTCTCTTCCCTCGAGGTTGAGACAGCTGGAGGATACGTCGTTCTCCCCCAGGTGGAGTATGCCGCCTCCGGGGGGCTAGCGCCCACTTACTCTCAAAAGAGAGTTTCCTCTCTCTCTGGGTTATTACAGCCGCTCCCACCCTCTGCACGACGGTGAACGGCAAACTCGACGTTGCGTCATGGCGAAGCGCAATGTCGAGTATAAACACCAGCCCTCATCACTCTTAGTCAGACAGTGCGTTGAGCTGCGCAGTCGCCAGGCAGGAAAAACAGCAGAGCCGATCTCCTCCGGCAAGGAATCCGTACTGCTAGCCATCGAACCACCCCCCCGGGGGGACGATGAAAAACATCATACCTTTAGTCCCCCTGTCTCATTCTGGGAGCCTGTCCGGCTTCCCAGACTGTCAGGCTGGCTAGGCCCCCGCCTGCATTGGCATTCTACTGCCTAGAGTTGTTGGTTGTGCTACTTGCATTGAGGAGGCTAATACCTCTCGTGCAGGGCAAGCACGTGCTGGTCCGGTCGGACAGCACAGCTGCTGTGGCGTATATCATTGGTGGCATTCGCTCACGGCAGCTAACATGACTCGCCCGGCGCCTCCTCCTCTGGAGTCAACAGGTGATCAGTTCCCTGCGAGCCACACACATCCCAGGCTTCCTGAACCAGACAGCCGATGTGCTCTCTCGTCAGTCGACACCTCGCGGAGAGTGGCGACTCCATCCCCGCGCAGCCGGCTCATTTGGGAGCAGTTCGGCCAGGCACAGGTGGTCCTGTTGCCTCCCCGGACTCCACCCATTGTCCGCTTTGGTACTCCCTGTCCGAGGCAACCCTTGGCACGGATGCCCTTGCGCACAGCTGGCCGCGGGACAAGCGAAAGTACGCCTTCCCCCCAGTGAGCCTCATTGCACAGGTCCTGTTCAAGGCCAGGGTAGAGGAGCATCAAGTGGTACTAGTTACGCCCCTTTGGCCTAACCAGGACTTGGTTCTCGGTGCTAAGCCTCTGGCAACAACTCCCCCCTGGCCGCTCCCCATGGCGAATTGCTTTCCCGGGGAAGGGGCACGTTATGGTCTCCATATCTGGACGGGACGAGGAGATCCTGAGTGACCCACCCCCGGTCTGGTTGGGACGTCACTCAGGCTAGGGCTTCGGCCAACGGGCGGCTATACGCCCATAGGTGGCGCCTCTTCTCGTCCTGGTGCTCTTCTCGGCGAGAAGACCCGCGGAGTTACTCAATCAGGTACGAGCTGTCCCTTCCTCAAGAGAGACTGGGGAGTAACCTCTCCCCCTCCACACTGGGAATGTATGTAGCCGCTACGGCCGCTCATCATGACCCAAGTGCTGGGTAGCCTCTGGGACAGCACGACCTGGTCATTAGGTTCCTAAGGGGCGCGAGAGGGTGACCACCTTACCCGCGCTCCGTTCCCTCTTGCGTCCTAGGTGGCGGGCCTCAAGAGGCCCCGCCCCCTTCGAGCCTCTCAGGGTTGCCGCTCTTTCTCAGTCTTGATAAAGACGGCTTTCCTGATGGCGCTCACCTCCAAGAGGGTAGGGGATCTGCAAGCACCTTCCATGTGTCCACAGATTGCTTAGAACTCGGGGCTGGGATTCTCACGTTATCTTGAGACCCCGCCCTGGCTACGTGCCCAAAGTTCCCACCACTCTCCGGAGAGACCAGGTGGTGAACCTGCAGGCGCTCCCCACTGGGGAGGAAGACCCAACCTTTCCGTGTTGTGTCCAGTACGTGCACTGCGCCTCTACTTGGACCGCACGCAGAGCCCAGAAGCTCTGAGCAGCTCTTTGTCTCTTCGGAGGTCAGCAGAAGGGAGGGCTGTCTCCAAACAGAGGCTGGAGCACTGGATCGTGGATGCCCTCATTAGGGCATACCGATATCAATTCGCCCCTGCCCGTTGGGAGTGAGGTCACTCCTCAGGGGCACTGGCTCAGGGCGCCTCTCTAGCAGACATCTGCAGAGCTGCGGGTTGGGCTATGCCCAACAACTCTGTGAGGTTCTAATACCTACGCGCGGAACCAGTGTCAGCCCGCATCCTGGCAAGGTGTGGGACCGGCAGCCGGTAGGGCGTATGCCTGCGAAAGCCCTTCCCCCTTCCTTAGGGGGATCAGCGGCTATTACGCCTCCCCTCTTTCCCCCACTGGGTAAAGAACAGGCATTTTATCCATCACTAGCACCTTCCTCGGGGCAGGCTGGGCAGAGCAGCCCTACCCCCTTAGGCCGGGGTACAGTTGAGTTATCTCCCACATAGCTCTAACCGGACCTAGTGCTCCAGACGTGGTAACCCCCCCTCCGTGGGCTGTTCCGTCTGATGTATCCTCATGAATGGTTCCCACCTCGGCAACCCATGACCTCCCTAGGTGGACTCCCACCTTGCGGTTAACTCCTGCAGTCCGCACATTTTCCCATGAGTTCTCCCCTGATGGTGAGACCATGTGGTGTCTCCACTAATTCCTCCCTACGGTAGGTAGTGGTCTCTGCAGCGTTTTTCCCCCGGGGGGAATAATGTTTACCCAGTGGCCCTTATGGTGCCGGGCGGCTTCTCGCCATTTAGAGAACTAGGCCTCCGCCCGTGACGGCCGGTGGCAGGGGCTTCCCAACTTTGTGGTAAAGCTCTGTGTCCCCCTTCCTCTCCACTGGATGGTCATAATTTCGCGTTAGTGTTTTCGTTTGACTCGCCCAGGCCAGTCAACGTTGCTCCGCTAGAGATTGTGACGCGGCTCAGTGCTGTGGCGTCTTACATAGGAACCCCATTCTGTCGGTTCAACACAACGTCGAGAGACCGACAGAAAGGGAACGTCTTGGTTATGGATGTAACCTCGGTTCCCTGATGGAGGGAACGAGACGTTGTGTCCCTCATGCCACAACACTGGCCGCCCACCCCAGCGGTCGGGGGAGGATGCTTAAGGCTCCTCAGACCAAAGGTGAATGAATNATGCCACAACACTGGCCGCCCACCCCAGCGGTCGGGGGAGGATGCTTAAGGCTCCTCAGACCAAAGGTGAATGAATGAGCACGCCGGCTTCCCTCTTATACCCGGACATCCGGTGAGGAGTCCGGCATGCAAATTTCATTTGCCAATTTTCATTGGCCTTTTCTAAATACTCAGAAGATGATAGGTTCTCAAGACAAACCCCATTCTGTCGGTTCGACACAACGTCTCGTTCCCTCCATCAGGGAACCGAGGTTACATCCGTAACCAAGACGTTTGAATCGACCAATCAGAGTTGAGCAGGGAAGAGGTTCTTTGTCCACTCAACTGCTAATTTGCATCTTTATGAGATATCATTCCAGTTATAACATAATGAAAAGAAAGTGTTCTATGATCACACAATGTATATAAACAAGGAGGAATTGTAAAGACAAACATGTATATATCAAACATGCTAAGGTTTGAAGTGCATCAAGACATGATTCATTCGGCGGTACGAATACGAACAAAGCCTGAATTAACTTGCCTATTTAACAATTACAGATTATTTAAAAATGGCAAGAGCAACAACATATAACCTAGATATTTAGATATATTTATAGAAAAGGACAATTGAATCACACGTTCCTATTTGTCAGAGAATTTTCTCTGGTTAGCCAAGTTTCAGATTAGACAGAGAGACTTCTCCCCTCTGCTTTGAAGTTTAGGAGTCGTAAAATATCCAACAGAGAAACAAAAGGTTATCAACACTCTCAGTGAGAGGTTTTGACTCTGGTCTTTTGATGATGGAGAAAACAGGAGAAAGGGGAGTGGAGGGGCTTGATGGCTCTTCTTTCAATGACTCCGACCATTTGGCTTATGCTAAATTCTCTGCATACCTTTTTGTTAAAAACCAAAACACAAGCTTTGTAAAAGGATTTGCCAGTACTTAAAAACAAATTAAGACATAGAGAATTTCCAAAAACTAAAAACATTCCTGAAACATCATCTAACATAGGAAAAAGAAAACATTCAGATAAAACATCATTCTCATTTGGGACAGTTTTTCTTTCACAGTAATCCGATAAAAGTTTCAATTCATCAGAGGTGAGTCTTTTTTTCCATTTTTCTAGTAAATGAAACACAAAGCGTCTTGAATTAATCCTCAGACTTAAGGCCACTCCTTCCATATTTTCAAAGTTTGGCCCTGCCAAATGAACTAAGCAACCCATTGTGCATATTTTATGATCCACCAGTGTTTCTGTAAGTCCAGGAATTACATAGTCATTGTGTGCTAGATCAAAACGAGCTCCATATACTAGCGGTTCTTGAAGGAGCCAGTGAAGAGATTTAACATTTTCTCCTCTTTGCACTTTGAACATCTTCCACACTTTTAGAACATTCCGGTAAAAACTGGGCATATCATTGATGTTCAACTTTGACAAGTCCATAAAGAAAAGGCTTCTGTCCATTTTCAAATTTCCAAGGCCTTGCAATATTTCACATGCAACTGCTTTCCAGCCTGAATTTATCGGACCATATAGAAATCTTTGCAAAAACTGCAACCGAAAAGCTGCTGTTCTACTTTGGAGATGTATTAAACCTTGTCCTCCTTCTTCTTTAGGTAAGTACAGAACACTCTGAGGAACCCAATGCATCTTGTCCCAGAAAAAATCTACTAAAATCGCTTGAATATTTGCCAACAGGTGCAAAGGAGGATCTATGCAGTTTAACTTATGCCATAGCGAGGAAGCCACTAAATTATTGATAATTAAAGTTCGACCTCTATATGACATATTTGGGATTAGCCACTTCCATTTTTCAAGTCGGCCTTTAACTTTTTCAATAGTTCCCTCCCAGTTTTTTTGTACAGTCGTTTCATCTCCTATAAAAACTCCCAAATATTTGAAACCTCCTTTCTTCCACACTAAACCAGGAGGAAGGGAAAAAGAGAGTTTTTTCCATTCCCCTATCAGCAGTGCTTCACTCTTATCCCAATTAATTTTAGCAGAAGATAGCTTTTTAAAATCATTAAGTAAACTCATTAAAATCTTAACATCACTCTGTTAACTAACAAACACTAAGACATCATCAGCATATGCGGAAAGACTTATACTCTTACCAAAATTAGGCAAAATAAAACCTTGTACATTTTTCCTTAACTGTTGTAACAAAGGTTCCCTTTCTGTCGGTCTCTCGACGTTGTGTCGAACCGACAGATGGGGTTCGTCCTTGAGAACCCCATCTGTCGGTTTGACACAACGTCTCGTTCCCTCCATCAGGGAACCGAGGTTACAATGTAACCGAGACGATTTCAGGGGTGATTAGCCTGAGTGAACTGCATGAAGCTGTTCAGAGCATGGAATCCGGAAAGGTACCTGGAATTGATGGGATACCCATAGACTTGTATAAACGTTTTTGGGAAACCTTGGGAGAGGATCTCTTAGAGGTACTCAGTGGTAGTTTAGATGAAGGTCTTCGGAGAAGTTGCCGGAGAGCAGTCCTAACTCTACTTCCTAAGAAAGGGGACCTCACTGATATCAAAAATTGGAGACCTGTTTCACTTCTGTAGTGATTATAAACTTCTTTCTAAGGTTTTAGCAAACAGATTAGCAAAAATTATGAATACGGTGATTCATCCGGACCAAACCTATTGTGTTCCTAAAAGGTCAATTTTTGATAATATCCCCCTTATTAGGGATATCTTTGATGTCTCTAAGTTGTTTAATAGTAATATTGGATTGATTTCTTTAGATCAAGAAAAGGCGTTTGACAGAATTGAACACGCATACTTATGGGAAACACTAAAAGCTTTTAGTTTCAGTAAAAGTTTCATAGATAAAGTCAGAGTATTGTACAGTGATAATGAGAGCATACTCAAAATCAATGGTGGCTTATGCACTCCTTTTAAGGTTGGTAGAGGCGTAAGGCAAGGATTGTTATACTCGCTAGCAATAGAACGTCTCGGTTACGTTGTAACCTCGGTTCCCTGATGGAGGGAACGAGACGTTGTGTCGAACCGACAGAAGGGGTTCGTCCTTGAGAACCCCATCTGTCGGTTCGACACAACGTCGAGAGACCGACAGAAAGGGAACTCTGTATTGGCTGTATCAGACACCTTTGGCAAATCCTTAAAGAAGACACTCTCTTCAATATCATCCGATTCCAATTCACTACTGTACAGTTCTTTATAAAATCCAATTGCCCTCCTCCTAATCTCTACAGGATCAGACAACAAAGCTCCCTCTTCAGATCGCAGAGCATGAATGATTCTTTTTTGTCCATTTTTTCTTTCAAGATTAAAAAAATACTTAGAAGGTGCATCCATTTGATCAAGATTTATAAATCTCGACCGAACCAAAGCCCCCTGCGTTTTTAAAACCTAACAAATCTGCTTGTTGATTTTTTTTACAGAAAGAATTTTTAAGTAACTTTGTTGTTTTGTTGATTCTGCCAATTCTTTTAACTTCATTATATCATTCTCTAAATTTTTCATTGATTGGTTCAAAGCTTTTGTGCTATTGTGAGCATACTGCTGACAAAATTGTTTAATTTGGATTTTTCCATAATCCCACCACTTCTGTAAAGACTGAAAGGATGCTTTCTTTTTTTATAATCAGCCCAAAACAATTTAAAAGTGCATACAAATCCTTATTGTCTAACAAAGTTGAGTTAAAGTGCCAATAAGCACTCTTAGGCTTGTCAAAATTTAAAAAGAAAGAAACTTTCACCATACAATGATCTGAAAAAGCAACAGGAAAAATACAACACTCTTTAAAAATGGCAACATGATGACTAAATGTGTAAAATCTATCCAGTCTTGCCAGAGACAAAGCATTGTCACGTGTATGCGCCCAGGTATACTGCCTTTTTTCCCCATGAAAAGTCCTCCACACATCGCTTAACTCATGCCTATTAATTAGCTGAAAAAGACGTTTTCTTGGTGGCATATGAGGTTCAATGTGATTTCTATCACAATCACTCACTGTACAATTAAAATCACCTCCAAAAAAATAAATAATCATCATTAGAAACATTTTGCAAAACAGAACATAGAGTATTTAAAAAGAGCATCCTATCAGTTGTTGAGTTGGGGACATACACACAAATAAAAACAAAACTATAATTTTCCAATTTTGCTCTGACTTTTAGAAGTCTCTACCCTTCAAAACCTCTTCGGCTTGATATGACAAAGGATTAAAAGTTTTTGCAAATAATATTCCTACACCTCCACTTAAAGTGGTATTATGACTGAAAAAAGATAACCCTTCCCATTCCTTCATCCAATCATTTACATTTTTCACATCGCTATGAGTTTCTTGAATAAGAGTGACATCTATATTTTTCTGCTTAATGATTTCATAGAGATTAGCTCTTTTTCTGTGATCTCTAGCACCATTAACATTCAAGGAGGCAACATGCACTGCAGTCATGCTAAAATAAAAAAACACGCAAACAAAAACAAACAAACCCATATTAAAAATGTTCTTAGTGCTCAGTTCCATCTAACTCAATGCCAACTTTTGTTACAATTGTAGTGTATTTCGGGTAAATTATGAGTTTAAACACAGTAACCTACAAATAATTAATGGTGATTAACCATTAATTATTTTATACACTTTACCTGATGCAGCAGAGCTAATAACAGCTACAAACTAAATACACTCGTCCACCGAGTGATCAGCAGATCGTATATCAACTCTAAGAAATATTACTCCCCTGGCTTGGAAAAACAATATTCTTACTGTAGTACAGTACCACTTCAGAAATCTAAACGAAATCAAGCAGTTTAAGTGACGTTGATATGTGATAAATAAACACAGAAACAATTTGAGCGTGGATACACATGCGGTTTATTTATCTACACTACGGGGGAACTAAAATCAACTAGCTAACACAAACCAAACATTAACAAACAAACATAAAAACGTAAAACAGTAGAGAATGAAAGAAATAGATAAAGCAAAGAAAATGGCAGTATTAAATCAGCTATTCACATCTGCACGAACCATCAGGGACAAATCTCCTTATTTAAAAGGGGCAAAGCTTATACGCAACTGATTAGCAATAGTTCAGATACTTGCATTGGCTTCTTTGTTTCTCCGGACACGTGCTGGCACGCGTATGAAAGGGTCCTGATGTGTTCAGAGCAGGCCGTGAGTCCATTGATTTAGCAGAAGCAAACTGCCGTTAGAAACTGTTTCTGAGGAGAGGCAGGTCTCGAGAGGTTGAAAGAATATGAACGAGCGAACGCGCACGGTGCGAACGCACACGAGCGAACGAACATACACAAAAGAGCAAGCTTTCCTGCGTGTTCAGATGTTTTAACACAGAGGGCGTCACGCCCCTCCAAGGTGGGCGATCCAATGTGATGAGATAGTTTTGGGCACGAAAACATGTTTCTTTGTCCGGCACACTAACACATTTGCATTTATGGTCGTCTGGGAGTTTGGAGCAGGAATAGACTTAGAATAGAATAAAATGAGTATGGTATAAAATACATTACTGTGCTATACACCATATTCTAAGACATGAAAAGGGAAACACGTAGATATGAAACATAAAGGGGTTACAATTACATTGACCTGTAGTTTGGACAAGAATGTAAATATACACAGAATACCACTAAGCACATATGCCTTTGAGGTTACAGGTGAAGGAAAATAACATAGAGACAAGCATACAATGTGGAGATTCATGTGTATACACTTTAAACCAGTCTTTTGTGGCTAAGGAAAGAGAAAGAGACATTCTTTTGGAAGAATTTGAGGCTCTTCTCACTTTGGTGAACAGTCCTGTCCTCCCCCAAGAACCTCCTTTGAAGTCTAGGGGAGAGTATCCGAATCTGTCCTGGTCAGTGATGAAGGTGTTGAGAATAGGACATTTGGCCAGACTTGTTGGTGCCTGGTCGTAGTCCTGCTGAGAGGTTACTGTGTTTTACGATCACAGATGGTAAACTTTGATCCGACCATACCCTACACAATCTTTTTCATCCGGAAAACCTCAAAGTCTAAGAAACATCCCTCTGCCATTAAACTTTTAGTCTTATCATAGAACTGCTTTAGATCAGGAAAATAATCCTTTACAATCACACCTCTTTTATTTTTTGTGTTCTTAAGAAAATGTTTGATGTCTATAACCTCATAACTTCTGCTTATTCCTTCAGTCTGTGACATCGCTGTACTTGAATCAGACATTTCACCTTCACTTTCCGACTCCATCTGATTACTGAGAAAATCGTCTTGGTTACGGATGTATCCTCGGTTCGCTGATGGAGGGAACGAGACGTTGTGTCGAACCGACAGAATGGGGTTTGTCTTGAGAACCTATCATTTTCTGAGTATTTAGAAAAGGCCAATGAAAATTGGCGAATGAAATTTGCATGCTCATTCATTCACCTGTTGGTCTGAGGAGCCTAAAGCATCCTCCCCCGACCGCTGGGGTGGGCGGCCAGTGTTGTGGCATGAGGGACACAACGTCTCATTCCCTCCATCAGGGAACCGAGGTTACATCCGTAACAAGACGTTCCCTTTCTGTCGGTCTCTCGACGTTGTGTCGAACCGACAGAATGGGGTTCCTATGGAAAACGCCACAGCACTGAGCCGCGTCACAATCTCTGCGGAGCGACGTTGACTGGCCTGGGCGAGTCAGACGAAGACGCTAACGCGAAATTATGACCCTCCAGTGTAGAGGAAGGGGGACCCAGAGCTTTACACAAAGTTGGGAAGCCCCTATCACCAGCCCTCACGGGCGGAGGCCTAGTTCTCTAGGTTGTGTCTTCCTCCCCGGTGGGGAGCGCCTGCAGGTTCACCACCTGGTCTCTCGGGAGAGTGGTGGGAACCTTGGGCACGTAGCCGGGGCGGGGTCTCAAGATAACGTGAGAATCCCGGCCCCGAGTTCTCGGCAATCTGTGGACACGGAGGGTGCTTGTAGATCCCCTACCCTCTTGGAGGTGAGCGCCATGCGGAAAGCCGTCTTTATCAAGACTGAGAAAGAGCGGCAACCCCGAGAGGCTCGAAGGGGGTGGGGCCCCTATCGCGCCCCTTAGGAACCTAATGACCAGGTCGTGCTGTCCCAGAGGCTACCCAGCACTTGGGTCATAATGAGCGGCCGTAGCGGCTACATACATTCCCAGTGTGGAGGGGGAGAGGTTACTCCCCCGTCCCTCTTGAGGACAGGACAGCTCGTAGCCGACGAGCAACTCCGCAGGTCTTCTCACCGAGAAGAGCACCAGGACGAGAAGAGGCGCCACCTATGGGCGTATAGCCGCCCAGTGGCCGAAGCCCTAGCCTGAGTGACGTCCCAACCGGACCGGGTGTGGGTCACTCAGGATCTCCTCGTCCCGTCCAGACATGGAGACCAGGTTTCACCTGGGATGCCGTAACGTGCCCCTTCCCCTGGGGAAGCCGGCCAGGGGAGCGGCCAGGGGAGAGTTGTTGTCAGAGCCTCAGCTCCGAGAACCAAGTCCTGGTTAGGCCAAAGGGGCGTAACTAGTACCACTTGATACTCCTCTTCACTGGCCTTGCACAGGACGTGTGCAATAAGGTTCACTGGGGGGAAGCGTACTTCCGCTTGTCCCGCGGCCAGCTGTGCGCAAGGGCATCCGTGCCGAGGGTACCTCGGACAGGGAGTACCAAAGTGGACAATGGGTGGAGTCCGGGGAGGCAACAGGACCACCTGTGCCTGGCCGAACTGCCCCAAATGAGCCGGCTGCGCGGGGAGGGAGTCGCCACTCTCCGCGAGGCGTCGACTGACGAGAGAGCGCATCGGCTGTCTGGTTCAGGACGCCTGGGATGTGTGTGGCTCGCAGGGAGCTGATCACCTGCTGACTCCAGAGTAGGAGGCGTCGGGCGAGTCATGTTAGCTGCTGTGAGTGAAAGAATACGCCACAGCAGCTGTGCTGTCCGACCGGACCAGCACGTGCTTCCCTGCACGAGGGGTAGTAGCCTCCTCAATGCAAGTAGCACAACCAACAACTCTAGGCAGTTGAAATGCCAACGCAGGCGGGGGCCCGTCCACCGCCCCGACACTGCTTGCCCGTTGCACACGGCACCCCAACCTTGCAGGGAGGCATCCCAAAGGGGACCCCTGTCCGCAAGAAGGTCATGGAGACCATGGGGTTAGTGTGTGTCGGCAGAAAAGCGTGTGACCATACGCCTGCTGCCGGTGTGCCACGCTCTCCAAGGAACTTGACTCTGCAGCCAGTGTGGGAGCGGTCGTATGTGCATCGACCCGAGGGGGACCACCCCCGCCGAGGATGCCATGTATCCCAGGAGCCTCTTGTTATAGGGGGACCGCTGACTGTCTGAGCTTCAGGCAGTTCAACACTGATCGGTCGCGCTAGTCAGTCGCGCTGCCTCTGGGAGGGCTTCCTCGTCGCGGGTTTTGCACCCCCCCGGGGGGTGAGCGGGGTCGCTCGTGAGGACAGAGTCGAGTTCCATAACGAGAAAGAGGATGCTCTGCATCGGGGAGAGCTTGCTCTTTTCTCAGTTGACCTGTAGCCCCACCGATCTAGGTGCCGGAGCACCAGGTCCCTGTGTGTACACAACAGATCTCGAGAGTGTGCCAAAACTTGAGCCAGTCGTCGAGATAGTTAGTACCCGCACACCTCCTTCCCTACGGGGAAGGAGGGCGGCTTCCACGACCTTCGTAAAGACTCGTGGAGACAGGGACAGACCGAAGGGGAGGACCCTGTACTGATATGCCCTTCCCTCGAACGCGAACCGTCGGAACGGCCGATGTCGAGGGAGGATCGAGACATGAAGTACGTGTCCTTCAGGTCGACTGCCATGAACCGGTCCTGACACCTGACGGACGTCAGGATGCGCTTCTGCGTGACCAACCTGAAAAGCAGCTATACTGTAGTGTAGGTGCCTGTTCAGAACACACAGACCCAAGATAGGGCGCAACCCCCCGCCTTTCTTGGGGACAATGAAGTACAGGCTGTAAAACCCGTTGAACATCTCTGCTGGTGAGACGGGCTCGATCACTCCCTTCACCAGAAGGGTGGTGACCTCGGCCCGAAGTACGGGAACATCCTGAGGTATATCGGATGCTGAACTTGGCGGGCGTGAGGCGACTGGATCGCGTAGCCGAGACGGATCGTCTTCCCTAGCCAGTCTGACAGCCTGGGAAGCCGGACAGGCTCCCAGAATGAGACGGGGACTAAGGTACGATCTTTTTCATCGTCCCCCTGGGGGGTGGTTCGATGGCTAGCAGTACAGATTCCTTGCCGGGGGAGGTCCCCCGGGGAGGAGATCGGCTCTGCTGTTTTTCCTGCCTGGCGACTGCGCAGCTCAACGCACTGTCTGACTGAGAGTGCTGAGGGCTGGTGTTTATACTCGACATTGCGCTTCGCCATGACGCAACGTCGAGTTTGCCGTTCACCGTCGTGCAGAGGGTGAGAGCCGCTGTGGTAACCCAGAGAGAGAGGAAACTCTCCTTTTTTGAGAGTAAGTGGGCGCTAGCCCCCCGGAGGGGGCCAGCAGATGGAGAGACGGGGCAGGATCCGTCCCTATCCGACTTCCCAGCGATGTGGCTGGGGTCGGGCCCAATGGTAGCCTCGATCCCCCTGAGGTCTTCCCATGACGGCCGCTTCGCCGCGGCTGCTGATGGGGCGATGGTCTCCTCTTCGCGGTCTCCTCCAGGGGGGCCGCCTGAGTGGGGGGCGCCAGAGCTGGAGGGCGTCGAAGAGGACATTCCTGACAATGCACAGCCTTGTCTAACACCTCTATACACTCTAAAGGGAGAGCATAAGTCACCATTAATCTTTAATACGCTCTCAACACCACAATACAAGACTTTTATCATTGAAATAAAATCTGGGCTAAAACCAAACGCTTTTAAAGCACTCCATAAATACACATGTTCAATTCTGTCGAATGCCTTCTCTTGATCAATTGAAATTAGACCAAAATCTAAATCAAAGAGCTTTCCACAGTCTAAAATGTCTCTGATAAAGGAGACATTATCGAAAAAAAATTCTGCCTGGCACACAGTATGACTGATCTGAATGTACAACATACTCGATGGCTTTACCTAATCTAATGGCAAGGGCCTTTGAAAGCATTTTGTAGTCATTACACAATAAACTTACAGGTCTCCAGTGTCACGGCAGTGCATGGAGAAGAACCCAATTGCAGGCAGGCAGTGAAGGGGTTAACAGAAGACGTTTATTAAACAAACAAAACACAAAACAAAGACCCGCGATGGGGAAAACCAAAACTAGACAATAAAGTTATCTGGACAAAAAAAACACTAAGACAAGATAAAGGAACAATACTACACAAACATTACTAAAGAACTTACAGAAACTTGACTTGACTTGACTAGGGCTTTTAACAGAACACTGGAACAGACAGGAACAGGTACAACCACATGCAAAAACCAATCCACGAGCAACAAGACAAAGAAACATGAGGGTATATATAGGGAGAGACAAACGAGGGATAATGACATAGGGCAGGTGTGGGTAATAAAACACTCAGGGAAAGATAACAAGGAAACGAGAGGAGCGGGGCCAATGACGAGACACGAGAAAACACATGAGAAGTAAAAACAAACAACTCATGGTTTTCTCACATAAAACCTAAGGACTCTGCCCCGATCCCGCCACACGACTAGAATTTCATAAACAAGACGGTGGGACCGTGACATCCAGTTCATAATTTCATTCAAATCGCCTTTCTTTGGCAATAAAGTAATAATTGCTCTTCGGCAACTTCGTGATAGCTGTCCATTTACTAGACTCTCATTGAAAACTGCTACTAATTCTGGACCCACCTCTGGCTAGAAAGCTTTATAAAATTCAACTGTAATGCCATCGATTCCTGGTGTTTTACCATTTTCCATTCTTTTAAGTGCATCTTCAAGTTCCCCTAAACTGAGAGTTTTACTTATTTCTTTATTGACATCTTCAGATATCTGTGGCAAGTTTTCAAAAAAACCAAAACTATCATTATTTATTTCTGGAATTTCACTTTTATACAAAGCTTTGTAAACATGTAGAGCTCTTTTTCTGATTGGTCAATAAAGCTCCTTTTTCAGACCTCAAGGCATGAATGAACTTTTTCTGTCCATTCTTTTTTTCTAAATTGAAAAAAAACTTTGAAGGAGCATCCATTAACTCAACACTTTGGAAACAGGACCTAATTATGGCACCTTGTGTTATAGAGCCAAGCATTTCAGCTAGAATTTTTTTTTCTTTTAATATCATTCATTGCCTTGACATCTTTTGTAGATCCTGCAAGCTCTTGTAATTTCACCAAATCTTCTTCTAACATACTCATTGACCCTTTTATATCTCTTGTGGCGTTGTGTGCGTATTGCTGACACAATTGCTTAATCTGCACCTTCACAAAGTCCCACCACAGTTGCAGTGTCAAAAAAGACAATTTCATAGCTTTAGCATTCTTCCAAAACTCTTTAAATGCTTCTCTAAAGAGAGACTCACTCAGCAAATAATTGTTAAAATGTCAATAAGCACTTTTTGATTTTATATTATTCTTTGTCATGGCACATTTTATCAGGCTATGATCAGAACAACAGACTGGAATGATAGAGCATTCTCTGAACATACTTAGTTGGTGCTTAAAAACGTAAAATCTGTCAAGCCTTGCCAGTGATAACTGATTATCATAAGCGTGAGCCCAAGTATATTGTCTCTGTGTGTCATGAAGATTTCTCCACACATCTACAATGTTGTGAGTTTTTACCAATTGAATTAACCTCTTTCTTGAATGCATGTGTGGTTCAACATGATTTCTATCTATTACATCTTCAGTACAGTTAAAATCCCCTCCCAATAAAAAAAATCATCTCTGTTACAATCACACAAAACATTGTCCAAAGTTTAAAAAAAAACATCCTTTCTAAAGCCGTGGTTGGCGCATATACACAGACAAAGACATAAGAACTGTTTTCAAATAAAGCACTAACTTTCAACAATCTCCCTTTAATTACTTCATCAACATTAAAGGAACATGGAATAAAACTTTTCGGAAAAAAAGCATGGCAACGCCACCACTCAAAGAAGTACAATGACTTAAAATCGCTAACCCATCAAATTCTTTAACCCAGTCTGCATTATTTGATACATCACTATGTGTCTCTTGCAAAAAACACACATCAATTTTCTTTTTTTTAACAGTTCGAACACTTGAGCTCTCTTCTGTGTATGTCTTGCTCCATTAATGTTTAGGGATGCAAGGTTTATATCTCCCATAACAAATAAAAGAAAAAAGCAGAAGAGACAAAAAAAACAGAAAAAATAAGATGAACTGCCTGTATTAGCTGTTGTTTCTAAACTCGTCCAATTTAGTTCTCAAACTGGTCAGAATTTTCTTTAGACGGAAATCCTCTTGCATATTGAAACAATTCTCACTTCTGAAAGTCTTTATTTTATCGGTGAATTGCGTTATGTCTGGAAAATACTCTTCTATTTTCACTTTGCGCAAGTTCTTCATCACCTTTAAAAAGGACTTTATATCATCAACAGTGTAGTTTCTACTAGAAGGGCCACTTGAGGGCAAACTTGCGCTAAAACTACAGACTGAAAAGTCACTTTCACTGTCCGTGTCAGTCTGACTAATGCCAGCGCCATCTATTCTTTTAGCTTTCTTATCAGCATGATATTTAAGCAGTTTCCTTTTGTATGGTTTTTTAAAAACACTTTCTACATCTTCCAACACTGCAGTCCCAAGATCTGGGTTTACCATCTCAATAGCCATAGCTTCTTCTTCAATGTTTCTATTTTCCAACTCATCCGAGTTGACTGCTGCTTGACTTGAGATCAAGTTCGTCAACATTATCCTTCAAAATCATATAGACAGTACGTCTAAAAGACATCACATGCTTTAACTGAGGGGACTTGCTACCGATCGGGATCAGTCTAACCGGAGAGACCATTTTTCCATACCTTGCAAGCATTGCTGTTAAAGTCTCATTTTTAATGAACGGCGGCACATTTGATAGCGTTACTTTCTTCGAGGGAGTGGAAAGAGGGAGCACTCACGTAAAAACGCCATCAATCTCAACACCGCTCTCCACTAACAAATTTGCAAGCTCAATCGTCTTCATAAACAAAACAGTAGCACTATTCATCCGTGAAGCCGATAAAACATTCTTAATGCCGACCACTGCTCCTACGGCCAGAGCACACTCTTCCACACTTGCGGCAGAATCAATTTTGACGCCATGTCGCCTCGTGAGAAAACCTAAACTCTCAGCACCAGAAACTGCCATCCTCCCAGTACACGGACTGGGAGTAAAAAGAAAAACTCCTTCCCGTTTTCTTTGTTTTGCCTTGTTTTGTCTGTCACCCAGTCTGTCTTGTCTCGTCCGTCTACCCCTTGGTGAGTACCTGGAGGTGCTCATTAAAGGGGGGGCTTCTGTCATGGCTCTGCCTCACTTAGTCATGTTTTTCTTGGTCCTGTGGCAGAGTCATGACAAAGCCTTTGGTTATGTGTGGAGAGAAACATATTATTGTCCTTTTGACAATAATATGCGTTCTCTCCAGTGCCTTGTCATTGGCCCCGCCCCTCTCGTTTCATGTATTGCTTCCCTGCCGTGTCTAATGTTTCCCACCTGCCCTCGTTGATTACCCTTCATTTGTCTTCCCTATAAAATGCCCTCATGTTTCATTGTCCTGTGTTCGGTCATTGTGTGTGGTGTCCTTGCGTTCAGTGTGCCCCTGTTCTTGTTTGCCTCCCTAGCCTGCTGTTATTGCCTGTCCCTGCTGTTTTCGTGAGTCTAGTAAGTGTCCAGTTTAGTTTATGTCAAGTGTGGTTATCTTAGTTTAGTGTCAGTTAGTCTTCGTCCTGTTTATCCTGTTATTCTGTTAATCTGTTATCCCCATCGTGGGTCTTTGTTTTGTTTCTTTGTTTTGTACTATTACAATCTGTTTTGTTAACCCCTTCATCCCCACTGCCTGCAATTGGGTTCTTCCCCTGTATTTCATGACATTATTAGGATACAAAACAGAAATAAAAGCATTAACTGCAATGGCTCCATGGAGAATTCTCCACTGCAGGTCTCCTGTTCTTTTTGATAATGGTGGTTTATATAACACTGTCCATTCAGGTTTTACATTATCACACAATTTAAAAACTGAACGCCATGGGGTATCAATCCTCTTATCAAGCATTTTTTTTATTAAAAACAAGAACACACATTTTATACAAAACTTTTCCTGTACAAGAGAAGAATCAACAGAAAGGGATTTTCCTTGTTTTAGAAACAACCCTGCACATTCATCAAGGTTCGGTTGAATTATCATGCAAGGAAAACCATCCTCACTATCAGTGATATTATTCCCTGAGAAAATATCTTCTAGAATCAAATTTTCTTCACTTGTAAAAGTGTTTAAATGTTCGCCGGTTCCCTCCTCCTTCCTTCCCGTTTGTTGAGTTTATTACACCCAATCTTTCCGCAACAGCCCCTGCCTCCTTAAAATGAGGTCAAATTAAAGACAGTAGCTGGCTTAAAACAAAAACTCCTGATGTTTGTAGTGCCTTGCTGTATCCTGGTAAAAACATAGATGCAATGTCCAGTCTTGCCTTACAAATCAAAGGTTCCTTCAACAGCCAGTAACTAGAATGAAAATTCTCAGTTTTTTGAATATGAAACAAATCCCAAACTTTAAAAAGATTTTGATAAAAAGGAGACAGTTGTGAGAGATTCAAACTTTTGGGGTCCATCAAAAAAAGAGATCTGTCCAGTTCAAAACCTCCAACAGTTCGTAATAGAACACAGCTGATAGCTTTCCAGCTTACGTTCACTGGTCCATCTTAGAGTCTTTGTAAAAACTTCAAGCGGAAAGTTGCAATCCTACTTTGTAGATGAATTAAACCTTGGCCCCCTTCTTCCTTTGGTAGATACAAAATACTCTGTGGTATCCAATGAAGTTTGTCCCAAAAGAAATTTACAAAGACTGCTTGAATTTCAGCCAGCATGTTTGCAGGTGGGTCAGTACATGCCAGTCTGTGCCATAAAAGCGAAGCAACCAGATTATTGACAATAAGTGTTCTAGCCCTATAGGACAAATTTGGTAAAAGCCATTTCCATTTGTCTAAACGACCTCTAACTTTTTGTAGCATTCCAGCCTAGTTTTTTTGCACAACCCTGTCATCCCCCAAAAACACTCCAAGATATTTTATACCCCCTCTACTCCAACATAAACCTTCAGGCTACCACCAACTTTCGTTAAAATACTTAAGGCTAGTGGTCTCCACACAGCTGAATAAGGACCCATCAAAAGTTTTTGAACAAACTGCAGTCGATAAGTGGCCCCTCTACTTGCGAGATTAACCAGACCTTGGCCTCCTTCATCCTTAGGTAGGAACAGAATACTTTGAGGAATCCAATGATAATTGTCCCAAAAAAAGTCCACCAATTCTTTCTGAATTTCAATCCATTTGGTGGATCCACACAAGCAAGTCTGTGCCATAATGAAGATGCCGCAAGATTGTTAATGATGAGTATGCGTCCTCTATAAGACACTTGTGAGTGTAACCATTTCCATTTTTCCAAACGTCCTTTTACCTTCTCCAGTACGTCTTCCCAGTTTTTCTTTAAGAAATCTTCATTACCTAAATAGACACAAAGATATTTCAGTCCTCCTTTTTTCCAGAGCAGTCCTCCAGGTAATCTGGGAAGATCACCATTCCAGTCCCCCACTAGTAAAGCTTCACTCTTCCCCCAATTTACATTGGCAGAAGAAATACTTTTAAAATCATTAACAATCTTATCCAATTTTTCTACATCATCATTTCCATTAACAAAAACAATAACATCATCAGCATAGGCAGATAGGACAAAAGAAACATTACATCCCGAGAAAGTTAACACTTTTAGTTGAGTTCTTATTTTATGAAGCATTGGCTCTATAGCTAGAGAATACAACATTCCAGACATAGCACATCCCTGCCTAACTCCTCGTTGAACTTTAAAGGGTGCACTCAAACCACCATTAATCTTAAGAACACTCTCAATGTTATTGTACATAGTCTTAATAATTGATATGAATTTTGGACTGATTCCAAACGCTTCCAAGTTGTTCCATAGGTACGAGTGTTCTACTCTATGAAAAGCTTTCTCTTGATCAAGAGAAATCAGTCCACACTTAATTCCCAAAAGTTTGGAAGCATCTAAAACATCTCTAATTAATGCGATATTATCAAAGATAGAACTATTGTGAATGCAATAAGACTGATCAATATGTATCAATTTACCTAAAATATTACTCAATCTGATGGCCAGTTTTAGATAGAATTTTATATTCCACACATAAAAGAGAAACGGGGCGCCAATTACCAATGTCTTGAAGATCACCCTTTTTGGGTAACAAAGTGATGACTGCTCTTCGGCAGCTTAGTGGCAAGAGTCCTCTTGTCAGACTGTCATTCAGAACAGCCAACAAATCCTCTCCTATGACAGGCCATAGAGTTTTGTAAAACTCAACAGGTAACCCGTCAATTCCTGGAGATTTACCATTGTCCATGGTCATCATAGCATTGTAAAGTTCTTGCAATGACAAGGCAGTTTCCAGCTCCTTATTAGTCGCCTCATCCACTTTTGGTAAACCATCAAAAAAATCATTAGCATTTGCACCCCGTTCCACCAGTTCCCTTTTATAAAGTTCTGTATAGAATTGAATTGCACAATTGCTTATCTCAGCATGTTCAATGAGCTCTTTTCCTGTAGCTGAGCGTAAAGAATGAATAATTCCGCTCTGACCATTTTTCCTTTCCAAATTGAATTTTTTTTTTGAAGGAGCATCCATTTGAGCTGCTGTTTGGAAACGTGAACGAACTAGAGCTCCTTGTGCTCTCACTCCCAACAGGTCTACCAATCTAGCCTTTTTTCTTTTAGATTGACAGTATATTTCTTACTTTTTGTTGATGTTATTAACTCTTCTAAAAACGTAATCTCAATTTCCAAACTCTTCATTGACTGGACTATATCTCTAGTAACATTCAGAGTGTACTTTTGACAAAATTCTTTAATTAAAACCTTCCCACAATCCCACCAGTGCTGTAACGAAGTGTAAAAAAGTCTTTGTTGTTTGAAATTGTTCCAAAAATATGTAAAAGTGTCTATAAAATGTTTATCATTCAACAAAGATGTATTAAAAAGCCAGTATGCACTCTTAGAATTAACAAGTTTCATAAAAGCACCACATAAAACCAAACTATGATCAGAAAACCCTACTGGAAGAATTTTACAAAACTTGAAAAGATTACATTGATGTTGAACACCATAAAATCTATCAAGCCGTGCCAAAGAGAAAGAATGGTCCGCATTGTGAACCCAGGTGTATTGTCTATCATTTTGATGTATACTTCTCCAAATATCACACAAATCATGGGTTTCAATCAGTTGTTTAATAGCCTTTTATGAAGCAACGTGTGGTTCTACATGATTTCTATCTAATTTATCATTAGCTGTACAATTAAAATCTCCACCTAAAAACAACATGTCTTCAGGATTTAAATCTTGCAAAATAGTATCAACATTTTTTAAAAACAAAATTCTTTCTGAACCTTTTGTAGGTGTGTAGACATTTATAATCACCATAGTGATTTTCTCAAACTTGATTTTAACTTTTAAA
This sequence comes from Triplophysa rosa, assembly GCF_024868665.1. Taxonomy (NCBI): domain Eukaryota; kingdom Metazoa; phylum Chordata; class Actinopteri; order Cypriniformes; family Nemacheilidae; genus Triplophysa; species Triplophysa rosa. Next base: position 1,075,142 of record NC_079912.1, on the reverse strand, counting down.
AGATGTCCACCAATCACATCATTAATTTCACATGATAAAGGTATAAAATGTTTAGAAAATAAAACAGCCATGCCCCCACTAATAGTGGATTAATGACTTAAAATAATCTGCCCATCCCATTCTCTTTTCCAATCTACTTCATTTTTAATATCACTTTGTGTTTCCTGCAGTAGCATAATATCAATTTGTTTTTGTTTAAAACACTCATACACCATCATTCTTTTATGACTATCTCTGGCCCCATTTACATTTAGCGTTCCAATTTTAAAATTAATCACATTAGTTTTAGACACCATCAACAGAAGGATAAAACACGCAGCTATCAAATTAGCTAAATTAAATGTTAGCAGTTTCAACATCTTTGACCTTTTTTTAAGTTTATTTACAATTCTCCGAAGACGGTAAACCTCTACATCTTGAAAAGCCCCTTCTCTCATTAAGTATCTCACATCATTGATAAACTGTGTAACGTTACACTCAGGAAAAAAATCCTCAACCTGCACACCTTTCAGTCCCTTTGTCTCTTTCAAGAATTTACTAATATCTTCAGCCTTATATAGACAATCTATATCTTCATTTTGCGAATTCATAGAAAATTCTGAAATCTGAGATAGATTTGAATCAGAGGAATCTCCATCACTGTCTGAAACCATATTCTCACTATCAGCATCATTCATCTTAACCTGCTTAACAATTTAATTACGTCTATTTGTCTTCCTTTTACCGGGAATTTTGAAAACCACCTGGTCTTTCATCTCAGCATCATTTCTATCTGCTTCATCATTGTCATGTTCCACAACAGCACAAACACTCTGGATAGATTCGTTTTGCTCATCGGACTCTGAGAGCATATCAGAGTCACTAGGTTCAACAAAAGATTCCGTTAAATTCGGTTCGTTTTCGGAGACCGCTACCACTAGCTACCCGTCCTCCTCGTCCGCACTCGCAGCTGTGCCTTCGAAGCCAGCTGGCGGAGGAGCGGGGACAGACCGCTCTGTGCTTGTCCCTGCAGCGTCTGCTTTATCAGGACAAGCACGAACGAGATGGCCCATTTTTCCACAATGAAAACATTTCATTGTAGTATCAGAAGTTGCAAAAACAGTATAATCAAACCCCTCGAACTTAAAAGCCAGGTCAATTTCGTCAACTCCACTTCTCAGATCCATGAAAACTTGTCACCTAAAAGAACCTAAATGTTTTATCAAAGGTGATTTACACCGTAGAGGGATTTTTTAATATTTTAATATTAGACACTAGTTTGCCGTATCTTGACAATTCTTGAACTAATATTTCATCTTTAACGAATGGTGGCACATTTGATAATATTATCCTTTTTGATGGACTACTCAGTGGAAAAGCAGATACAAGTGAGCCGTATAATACGACACCACTTTGAACAACCTCATTTGCTTTTTCGATCGTTTTAAGAAAAAGCACAGTCGAGCCATTCATTCGTGAGGCTGAGACAATATTCTCATGTCCGACAACTTCTCCCACCGCCAAACAGCACTGTTCCACACTGCCTTTAAACTCAACTTTAACTCCATGCCGCCGAGTCAGAGCATCGAAACCCGTGCACTGACACGCCATGGCTCCCAGCAAAAGCGCTGGTTACAAAAACAAACTCTAAATAAACAGTTAACTAAATCAAAACACATAAACAACCACAAACAAAGAAAAAAAGAAGGAAAATAAGTTTAAACACGCGTCCAAACAAACTCTCTCACTCACCACACTTCCACTCGCCCCACAACACTCATGCATGCGCAGAGAGAGAGAGAGCGAGAGAGAGCGAGAGAGAGACAGAGCGAGAGAGAGAGAGAGAGAGACAGAGCGAGAGAGACAGAGCGAGAGAGATAGAGCGAGAGAGACAGAGAGAGCGCGAGAGAGAGAGGTCATGCACTCCTGAGCTCCTGCTGTTTTACTCCAAACAACATTAGTACTGGAATATTTGGATATATTTTTGGATATATTTATATATACTGCCACCTGGATTATAGCTGCTGACATCCTCAACATTTATGTGTTATTTCTTCTGAGAAACTTTATTTGTTGGACTGGATTAATTCATCGGAACTGAACTCCCCTGGAAATCACACAATCTAAAGGACTCTGCAGCAAAGGATTACAACAAACAACACAGGATTCCACAGGTGAAGTACAATTAAACAAAACCTCACTGAATCATTGGATCCTAATGCTGATATAAGTATAAGTGTTCATTTAACCAACAAAAATATAGAACCATATTTATATCTGGACTGGCAACTGTAGAAAACCTCAAACAAACACTCAGGGAAAACAACAGCTAACAAAGTCACAAACTTGCTCAACAACAATCAAGATTTCTTCTCTGGAGGTGTGAACTGCAACTGTGAAAGATTCTAAACCAAACAAAAGGATAAACTGCCCACGGAAAGGTCAACAGCCTGTGAACGGACAATCAAATTACAAATTCTGATTGGAAGATTATCTAGATCGCTGTTTGGAAAACCTCACATTAATTTAAATTACAAAGACTAAAGGCAATACAGCGAACCATGGATGGCTGTACTTCATCAGAGGGATGGGACATCAGCAACCTGACCATCACCTACCCAGATGACATAACCAGTGAGACTGCAAAAAAGAAATTCAAAACTAAATTGATCAAAGAATCCTCAGAGACACTGAAAGCAGACTTCATGCAAGTAAATGACAGGAAAGTAAAAGCAGACCTGCTCTTTTACACAGACCACCCAAATGCCTGGCACTCAGCACTCTGCTCTGCCTACAAAGACTTTAAAATGTGTGGAAACAAAGCCATGAGGCAACTATACCTGGACACCACACCAAAATTCAACATCAACCTGTACCACAATGGTACTACGATTCAGGGCTCAGAATACAGACTCGAACAATTTGAGAAAGCCTTTGCAAGCCTGAAAGTTTTAGCAGAGAAAGAGAAGTCTTCTCTGCCTCCAACAACAGCAAAAGATGAAGAAATGACATCACTGCCATAAACACAAAAAGCCCCCCCCCTCACCCCACACACCCAGATCAACTGTGCCTATTCAACACATTCAGGAATGCCTCTCACAACTGGAGATGGAAATCACTGAATTTAAAGAAAGCAGACTACAAGAAGCAGACACCTCTCAACAGCTAAGACAGGAAATGAAGGCCCTTAAAGAGGTGAACGAAAACAGAACAGGAGTACTAGAGACAACTGTAAAAAACCTCCAAAAAGACAACAAGATTCTCACTGACGAAATGTCTAAACTGAAGAAGGATCTACTAGAAAAAGACACTCTCATACACAACATTAATGCAAAGCTGGAGAGCTTTATTCAAATCACTCAAACAAACCCTCTCAGATGCTCATCCACGGGCTCACAGACGGACAAAGAACAAACCACTACAAAGAACTGTCAGAGGACCAACGACAACACGGTCACACAGCCAGCTCAGCACGGTTCTCAAAAACGCACCCATCAGACCCCACAGCACTCCCAGAAACACCAAGCCCAGAAATTGCAACCACCAAAAACTGCAATTTTAATAGATTCAAATGGAAAATTCCTACAGCACCAAAAGCTCTTTCCTAAGCATGCTGTCAGAAAATTTTGGTGCCCTACAACCAACAGTGCACTCCAACTGCTACACCAGTCCAACTTACACAACCCACAGAACATCATCATCCACATAGGAACCAACGACCTTTATAACCAGAGAGAAAGAGTGGCTGACGTGTCGTAAACATGGCAAAGAAAGCCCGCAAGGAAGTCCCACAGGCCAGTATCACCATCTCCACATTGCTCCACAGAAAGGACTACCCCGCTGGCCTGATTAGCAACATTAACCAGAAGATCACTTCTGCATGCTCCAGCCTCACAGCAGTCAATGTTGCACATCATCCAAGCCTAACAACAGAAGACTTATATGATCATGTGCATCTAAACCAAGAGAGTGTAAGAACCTTTGCTAAAAACCTGAAAGATTCAGCTCTTGGAAGAAACACACCATCATCTCTCCCACAGAACCAGAACACAAGACACAGTAGCCATCACAGTCACAATCTTACAACTGCAAAAGGTCGTCCAATAACAGAGCAAACAACCACACCACAACAAACTGAAACTCAACAAAGTACCTCTCAGCTCTGCATCAGCCAACCTACAAACATGGGCTCTTCCACCCACCAACCAAAGGTTCCTGACAGAACATCACAGCCCCTCTCACCATCACAACAGTCCACCTATGCTGAGATGATGAAAGGTAAACAACACACTGGCTCCATAGACATTACAGAGGTGAAGTTTCTCTTATATCTTATCTGCTAAATACTAGGTTAAGCCATCTGGACTACCAAAAACACTTCATTCCACTTACTATGGCATCATTTTCTGTAAGCTCTTGGAATATACAAGGCCTCTACTCTACAACCTTAGGGGCCAAGACTCTAAAAACAGAGTTTCTAAAAAACATTAATAATCAAGACATCATTATCCTGCAAGAAACATGGTGCAGATCAGACGTCGACACTTACTGCCCTACAGGATACATGGAAATTATACTGCCATCCCCCAAGAACTACAATGTGAAACGTAGAAGAGACTCCGGAGGGGTTATCATTTGCTATAAAGAGACTTTAAAAACCAACCTATCCATACAGAAGAAGGACTCAACACATATCTGGCTCAAGCTCAAAAGAGGCACCATAGACTGTGATAAAGACCTCTACATTTGTGCAGCTTACATTCCCCCATCAGAATCACCATATTACAAAGACAATCATTTTGATCAACTTCAGACAGAAACCAGCCATTTTCAGGCTGAAGGCAATGTACTGCTGTGCGGAGACTTTAATGCCAGGACAGGCTCAGAATTGGATATTATAGACACTCATGGAAATAATCATATTAATAATCATATTATCATCTCACCCCCAGCACCACATCACAGAACAACCCTGACAGGACTGTCAACAAAAGCAGTAGGGAGTTAGTGTGTCTCTGTCGAGGTCTGGGTCTGTATGTGCTTCATGGTAGGATCCGAGGGGACTCTTTAGGTCGATACACATACTGCTCAGCTCTTGGTGCTAGTGTTGTTGATTACGCCACACAGATATAAATCCCTCCTCTTTACGTGCATTCACAGTGAGACCACAGTCCACCTTATCAGATCACTGTCAAATAAACCTGTTCCTAAAGAAAACTCAACAACCTCATAGCGCCAACCAAAAGCCCAGCGATCTGATCAAACTGAACCCAACACTTAAATGGTCACCAAAATGTGAATCTGAATTTATTAGTGCCATTAGCTCAATAGAGATCTCCAACCAAATTAATAGATTTCAAATAACACCGTTTACGATGAGCAAACCCGACATAAATACTGCTGTACATCAAATAAATCTTATTTATGATAGGTGTATATTTAAAGCTAACCTACTATATAAAAACAAGAAAACTAAACTAAAATCTGGTGATGAAATCTGGTTTGACAAAGAATGTAAAATGAAAAGAAAACAACTCCGACAGCTCTCCATCCTAAAACACAGAGAGCTGCCCAAACCAGAAATCAGACAAAACTATTGTGAAGCACTTAGGGACTAAAATACAATCCATTATAAAAAACAACATTACCTTAACCATACTCTCAATGAAATCCAAGACTCTATTAATAATAATCAATTGTGGGAAAAATTGAAAAGTCTAAATAAACAACAACACTAGGATATAGCCGTACAAAATGGAGAACTGTGGAAAGACTACTTTAAAAACCTGTTCAGAGAAATCTCCTCAGATAGTCTTACACCTGATCAGAAATCCTACAAAACAAACTAAACCAGTTAGAATCGACAATCAAAAACAACCAAAATCCTCTCGACTATCCCATTAGTCTGAAAGAATTAAATGAAGCACTAAACAAACTAAAACCTAGGAAGGCATGCGGTTTAGACAACATCAAAACAGAAATGTTAAAGCACAGTCCTACAGTGATGCAGGAAGCTCTCCTAAAACTATTTCATCTGATATTACAATCTGGACACTTTCCTGAATCCTGGAATACAGGCTTAATACAGCCACTGTACAAAAGCGGAGATAAATTTGACCCCAATAACTACCGAGACATTTGTGGGAACAGTAACCTGGGGAAGACCTTCTGTAGTATCCTGAATACTCCAATTCAAGCTTTCCTTACCAAACACAATGTCTTCAGTAAAAGTCAGATCGGATTTCTACCAAACCACCGCACCACCGACCACATCTACACACTACAGGCATTAGTCAATGAGCACGTCCATCATAAAAACAAAGGAAAAATGTATGCATGTTTTGTTGATTTAAAAAAAGCATTTGATTCAATATGGCATGACGGCCTATATTATAAAATTCTACAATCAGGCATAGGTGGAAAAGCTTATGACATCATTAAATCTATGTACACAGAAAACAAATGCGGAGTTAAAATTGGTGATAAAAGAACAGAATTTTTCTCTCAGGGGCGCGGAGTAAGACAGGGATGCAACTTGAGTCCAACTCTGTTTAACTTCTATATCAATGAGTTAGCCGTGTTACTGGAACAATCTGCAACAGCCGGTCTCACGCTAAACATCTGAGGTGAAATGTCTTCTGTATGCTGATGATCTGGTGCTGCTGTCAGACACCGCCGAAGGTCTACAGCAACACCTACACCTGCTGGAGAAATACTGTCAAAACTGGGCCCTGACAGTCAATCTGAACTAAACTACAATGATGATTTTACAGAAAAAAGCCAGATTACAGGATAACAGATACACATTCACTCTGGGAAACACTACAATAGAACACACTTTACACTACAATTATCTCGGCCTAAAAATCAGCGCGTTTTACGCCATCAAAGGCAGATTCAAACAGATATTCCAGTTCCAGTCTGGTGTCAAATCTTTGATAGTGTGATTATGCCTATAGCTCTATATGGCTGCGAGGTTTGGGGTCCACAGTGTCTGACAGATTACTCCAAATGGGATAAACACCCCATAGAATCCCTGCATGCTGAATTCTGTAAAAACATTTGAAGAGTTCAGAGAAGAACACCAAATAATGCATGCAGGGCTGAATTAGGCAGATACCCCCTGATAAGACACATCCAAAAATGTTCTCTCAAATTCTGGACACACCTTAACTCAAGTCCTCCTAACACACTTCAATATGAAGCACTTAAAACCCAAGAGCTGAGACCTAAAGCCAGTCCCTTCTGCCAGCTGTCTCTGAAACTTCACTACGGCACAACCGAACAGAACCAAATCAGAATAAACCAAATGATCAAAGAAAGTCAAAAGTCATATTTAGACCATTGGGAAAAGGTAAGTAAAAACCAAAGTAAACTAGAATGCTATCGGACCCTAAACAGAAAATACAATGTGTCAGATGATGTCTACACTGTTGGAGATGTGAGACAGAGACGGATCCTGAGCGAACACAGACTCAGTGATCACAGTCTGGCCGTAGAGAGAGGCAGACACACACAAACATGGAGTCTGTGCCCACTGTGACACTGCTGAGGTGGAGACTGAGACACACTTTCTCCTTCATTGTGATCAATTTAAAGATGTGAGAGAGAAACACTTTCACAAAATGTCAAAGGTCATGCCAGAGTTTGATAGGTGTTGAGAAACAGAGCGAATGCAGATGTTAGTGGGGGAGAAGAGACACACATCAGCTGCTGCTTCATTCATCTATCTATCAGCTGCACAAACTACTGCCTTCATCTGCTACAATCAATGCACATCTACACTCTTGACTTTATTACATTCTCATCTTTCTGCCTGACAACTACTTTTGATATTGAGATTTTATTTCCATATTTCATTGGTTTACTTACATATACTCTATTTTATATTTCATTCTATATTTATGCCTTACTCAGCACCTTAGTTTAAATTTTTTTTTTTAATCTCATGTTTGTACTTAATGTATGTCTTAATGTATGTCTTTTGTTATATGTTCAATGCTTTGGCAATATTGTGAGAACACGCAATCATGCCAATAAAGTACCTTGAAATTGAAAATTGAAATTGAGAGAGAGAGACAGAGAGAGAAAGAGAGAGAGAGAGAGAGAGAGACAGAGCCAGAGCGAGAGAGACAGAGAGAGAGAGAGACAGAGACAGAGAGAGAGAGAGAGTGAGAGAGACAGAGCGAGAGAGACAGACAGAGAGAGAGAGCGAGAGAGCGAGAGAGAGAGATTTTTTGATTTTTCAAAACCCTTTTATTACAATACAATTAAAAACATAAAACCATTACCAAAGCAATCTAAAACAAGGTTTTTACATTGCAATTATAAAAATATTTCATTTCCAACAACAGAGCACAACACTCCTCTGTAGCACCAAATATTTTCAAAGACTAATAAACAATCTGTAGCCTTATAGAAAAGAAAATCAATTAGAATTTTTGATTTAATCATTGCTAAAAAAAACATTACAACATTATGATCACCCTTCTGATCCAATTTTTCTTTTCTACTCATATATATAGCCATTTTCGCTTTTCCTATAATAAAATTAAGCAATTGACATTTAAACTGATGACTTCTTGTATATCTAAAACCAAAAATTAAAATTTGTTCAGTAAATTTCTCATCAAAACAAATGAAAACATTTTTTAAAATATCAAATAAAGGCTGAAGTCTTGAACACTGCATAAAAGCATGAAAAAGTGTTTCTCTTTGGAAACAAAATGGACATTGTTGACTAACATTTGGATTCAAATGAGAAACAAAAGAATTAACAGCAATAATGCCATGTATAATTCTCCACTGCAAATCCCCACATCTTTTTGTTAATGGTGGCTTATAGAGTGCCCTCCACTCTGGTTTTACATTCTCTTGAATGTCAAAAAAAGAGCGCCAAGGTGTATCAATTCTTCCATGCAAACCTTTTTTGTTAAATGCTTTTACACAAGCTTTATATAGCTTTTTCCCCTTAACATCATACAAATTCATATTAGACACATGATCAGTTTCCAAAAAAACCCCAGAAAAACCTTCTACATTTGGAGATAAGAACAAAATTGGAAATTGATCCTTATCATTAGGCAAAAGTTTTTCAGTAAAAAAATCTTCAAGCATGCTCTTTTCCTTTTCAGTAAAAATAGACTGCAACTTCTGGAGAACTTTTGTAACGATTCGTATTGATTTTAAGCCCAAGAAAACAGACACATTTTCCACATCTTTAAAACTTGGTCCAGTTAAATTTATTAAAGTTCTTAATGTTGAGACCTTAGATCTACCAAAAACATCATTTAAAGTCCCACATGTATCTAAAATGTCCATACGAGCACCATAAACCAGAGGCTCTTCTAGAAGCCAAAAAAGTGAATCTGTTGTTTCCATTCTACTCACTTTGAAAAGATCCCACACTTTAAAAAGATTTCTATAAAAAATCGGAAGTCCTGATGTGTTGACTCTCTTAGGATCCAATAAAAACAGTTGCTTATCCAAACAGAGTTTATCAACAGATTTAAAAATACCACATGCTACTGATTTCCAAGTCAGATTTTCTGAACAGGTGAGGAAACGTTGTATGAATTGTAGTCGAAAAGCTGCAATTCTACTTTGTAGATGCATTAGTCCTTGGCCCCCTTCTTCTTTTGTTAAATACAAAACACTGTGTGGTACCCAGTGTAATCTGTCCCAAAAAAAGTCCAACAACACTGACTGAATTTTTCCAAGTAAATGGAATGATGGATCAACACAAGCCACACGGTGCCACAAAGAGGAAGCCACCAAATTATTAATAATTAAAGTCCGCCCTCTATATGATAAAGATGGTACAAGCCATTTCCATTTTTCTAGTCGACTCTTTATCTTTTCAATTGTACCTTCCCAATTTTTCTGAACAAATGCGTCATTTCCTAAATATACTCCCAAATATTTTAAACCTTCTCTTGTCCACGATAGCCCATCAGGAAGAGTTATTACTTTATTTTTCCATTCACCTAACATAACTGCTTCACTCTTGTTCCAATTAATTCTGGCTGAAGAAATTGTATTAAAATCATTTAACAACTTTGATAATACATCTACATCGTTCTGCTGATTAACTATTACAATAATGTCATCAGCATAAGCAGACAAACAGAGAGAAGTTGTACAATTTTGTAAAGACACCCCTTCCAAAACTCTCCTCAAAGTATTCAAAAGTGGTTCTATTGCAAGTGTGTACAATATCCCTGACAAAGAACACCCTTGTCTAACACCACGACAAACTTTAAAAGGAGCACATAAGCCACCATTAAACTTCAGTACACTTTCAATATCACAGTATAAAACTTTAATATATGATAAAAACTCAGAACTAACATTAAAGGCTTTAAACGTCTTCCACAAATAATTATGCTCTACACGATCAAAAGCCTTTTCTTGATCTAAGGAAATCAAACCCATATCAATACCAAACATACTAGATACATCAAATAAATCTCTAATTAGATAAATGTTGTCAAAAATTGACCTACCAGGCACGCAGTAGGACTGGTCAGGGTGGATGATCTCATCTAAAACCTTCCCCAAACGAGTAGCCAATACCTTAGAAAGCATTTTGTAATCACAACATAATAAAGACACAGGTCTCCAATTCTTAATGTCACTCAAATTGCCCTTCTTAGGCAAAAGTGTAAGGACCGCTCTTCTACAGCTCAATGGTAAAAGACCTTCAGCCAAGCTGTTCTTTAGAACCGCTAATAAATCCTCTCCTATAATGGGCCAAAAGGTCTTATAGAATTCAACTGGGATTCCGTCCAACCCAGGAACTTTACCATTTTTCATTCCTTGAAGAGCTTTGTACAGTTCATCCAGGCTTATAGCCTTTTTGAGCTTGACATTTGCTTTTTCTGAGACCTTAGGTAAATTTTCAAAAAAGAAATGTTCGTTAGTTTCATGTTCATTGTATTCAGACTCATAGAGATTTTCATAAAAGCGAACTGCTCGTTCTCTTATTTCTTTTGAGTCAGATAACAAAGATCCCGTTTCAGAGATTAAAGAATGAATAAATCTTTTTTGGCCATTCTTTTTCTCTAAACTGAAGAAAAATTTAGATGGTACATCCATCTGTTGTAAACTCTTAAAACGAGACCTAACCAGCGCACCTTGTGCCTTCATTTCTTGTAAGTCAGACAACGCAGTTTTCTTAAAGTACAAGGAATCAATATAGGTTTGATTTCCACTTGATTGAGCCATTTCTTGAAGTTTTAAAATTTCAGTTTCTAACATATTTATGGATTTAAATGTCTCTTTTGTGATATTTTGGGTGTACTGTTGACAAAAAATCTTAATTTGAATTTTGCCAAAATCCCACCATTTCTGTAAGGAACTAAAAAGAACTTTTTCATTTTTAAAACTTTCCCAAAAATGTTTAAAAACATCCTTAAAATGACCATCACTTAATAAAACAGTATTGAAATGCCAATATGCACTTCTTGGTGATATAGAGTTCAAAAAAACTTTACATATGACTAAACTATGGTCTGAAAAACCAACTGGATTTATTACACAACTCTTGACAAAACTGCAATGATGCTTGAAACTATAAATTCTATCTAATCTGGCTAAAGATAATAAATTATCATGAGCATGGGACCATGTATATTGTCTCATATTCCCATTTAAGAGTCTCCACACATCACATAATTCATTTGCTTCAATTGTTTGAATGAGCAAATTACGAGAGGGCATATGTGGCTCTACATGATTGCGATCTACATTCTTCTCAACACAATTAAAATCCCCTCCAAGAAATAAATATTCATCACTATTGCACTTTCGTAAAGTTGTACACAAAATATCAAAGAAATCAATTCTTTCAATTGGCAAATTTGGAGCATACAAACAAATAAAAACAAAAACATGTTTCTCAAAAAGAGCCTTAATTTTTAAAAGCCTTCCTTTTACAATTTCCTCCACTTTAACAGAACAAGGTGTAAAACTCTTAGCAAATAAAATGGCTACTCCTCCACTACAAGAGGTCTTGTGACTTAAAAAACTTTGACCATTCCATTCTTTTGCCCAGTCTGTAACAATTTTCTCATCACTATGCGTTTCTTGTAAGAAAAGAACATCTAACTGTTTTTGTTTCATCATTTCATATATCTCCATTCTCTTTACACAGTTTCTAGCACCATTCACATTTAAAGATGCAATACGGATCTCCCCCATGTGTAAATATGAAATGAAAAACAAAACAAAAAAAACAAATACATCGCTAATATATGTTAAAAAAAGGTGCAAATTAAACATCATTATTACTCAACTGATTCTGGATTTTCGTAACAAATTTCTTCAGTCGATACACTTCCGTATCCAAAAAACAACCCTCAGTCAACAACGACTTAGTTTTATCCACAAAAAGTTCCATGTCTGGAAAATATTCAGCAACCTGAACTCCTCTCTGATTTTTTGTTAATTTCAGAAACTTTTTAATCTCATCAGCACCATACTCATTGCATTTCCATTCACTTTGGGAACATTCCGAAACATTAGAGTCAGAAAAATCACTTTCACTTTCAAAATAATTTCCTTTATCAATTTCCTTTCTTGCTTGTTTACACGTTTCTTTTTTCTCCTTCTTTCTCCTCTTTAGGGGAGTTTTAAAAACAATTTGATCCACATCCATCTCACACAAATTAACATTGTCTCCTAGAGATTCTATGTCAGACAAACAATTTGTTGAATTAGCTTGGGTGTCATTCATCAACTCTTTTATAACGGTGTCGGGACCCAGGGCACTTTTCTTATTGTGCGCTCGACAACCTGTGCTGCACTTGTGGGCAGAGACTCGGCTGCACGAGCCGTATGATCTTTATCCTGCGTCACATTCTTATCTACTGCAACCTGTTTCGTGCTTGTGTTCTCAGGGCACGCACGAATTAAATGCCCGACTCTACCACAACCGAAACATTTCATTATATCAGTAGATGCGTAGACAGTATAATCAAAATCTTGAATTCTGAGTTTCAAGTTTAAATTAAGCTCTGTTTTGTTGTCATTCAGAATCATGTAGGTGAACCTCCTAAAAGACACCACATGCTTTATTAGATCTGATTTACTTCCAATCGCGATCTTTTTTACCGGAGCAACAACTCTTCCAAAACGTGACAGTTCTTTAATCAAAGCATCGTCTTTAACAAAAGGTGGAACGTTTGATAAAATAACTTTCTTTGTCGGTGTGGACAAAGGAAGCACTGGTGTAAATACACCACGAATCACTATTCCCCTTTCCACTACACTGTCTGCATTATCGACAGTGTTTAAAAAACAAACAACTGCATTACTCATTCTTGACGCTGCTAAAACACTCTTATGTC
>NC_079912.1:1029314-1056814 GCF_024868665.1 Triplophysa rosa | reverse complement strand
CCCTGGCCGAGTGAATCGAGCACAGGAATACGACACCATACGTCCAACTCGTTTTTTGACAAGTTGACCATGTTAAGCTTGAGAAGCCAGCACGTTTAACGGTGTAAAGAAGTCAGAATGCATGACATCCTCCGCTTTAAGTATCAATTTAAGGTTGGAATACACTACAAGACTTTTTAAATCTCATTGAACGATCCCTGTAAATCGGCATCATGAAAGAGCAATGTTTCTCGAATACTAACAGTCTGTGATGCTTTATCTTGGTACACTTTTGCTCACAGTATAAATCAGTATTTGGCGACACGCTAAAACGGTAAAATAAAAGAGTTTTTATAATGTCTCCATTCATCCTCGTATGCGAGTTTATGATTTTAAACACATTTTTTAAAAGTACTATTCTTTTTTGTGTAAAACTTTTATTTGAATGAGGAAAAAATTACTGCGTGCACCTTTAATATCAGTTTTTCTAATGAGATAAGATGTGGCTTGTCCAAAGTGAATATGAATGCTATTTTTCATCATATTCATCAACCACTCCATGCTGATGGGTTCATTACCATCAAATTAGAGATAAAAATCACACTTGCAGACTTTTTGAACGTTTCAGATAGAAACGCACTATGATCAAATCTTCAGACTGGCACAGACTTTCTGCAACAAGTCCAGACTGAAAATCTGGGCAAAATCTGCGCAAAAGTCTTGTAGTGTATATTAGCCTTTAATCTCAGATGTTTCTCTTAAAGTTACTTAGGAGAAATGCACAGAAACAAATGAGACATGAAAAGTGCAGAGGTGTAACATGAATGTAGATTGTAGAGGTAAAATAATGTGGATTTGGATCAATGTGATGAGAAATGTTTGAGTTCATATTGAGATCTTCAATAATATTGACTTTTGATCGACGACTTGACAAATCTGAGCTCAAAATCATTGTTGACATCTCTTCTAAAACTCTGAGACATTTGTGAGATTTGTGTATTTGAGTTGCAGACGAGACTTCATTTGAGCTCTTCATTTAATCTCACTGATGTCTAGGAGAAGTAATTGAAATGATTGATCTGTGATTTTCTTTCCTATGGGAAGAAAGAGAGATTGAGAAAGTGTCAATATGTCAGATCTAACCGACAGAAAATGTTGAAACAGTTGAAAGATTTCACGAGATGGCGAAGTGCTTTAAAAGAAAAATATACAGAGTTATTCAACGGAGTATTTCATTTCCCCTCAAAGGAAATCAAAGCCTAAACTCACAGGCCGTGATGAACCTCTGACCATCTCTGTGTCTCTGCACATCTGTGAGGAGACGTGTGTTGACTTCTAAGACTCTCTTCTGGTGAAGTTCTGCACGTATCATCTGCAAGATAAACAGACTGAAAACCGTCAACCCACATCAGAAACGGACGCGCCGTTCCTCCGCCGAAGGAACAAAAGATGAGAGAGATACAGTGAAGAGATACGAGTATAGAAAGAGAATGATCATTAAACTATCAGAGGGCGGATGACTTGGAAACACAGAAAAGGACACAGGCAGAGAGATACACTTCATCTGCTGAAAGAGTGCACAGATAAGACCAAAGAACAACACACAGAGAGAGAGACGGAGCGAGGGTGTGTGTAATGGATAGCAGATGTTAGAGACGCGGTCAGTGGGGAAATCTGCTTTTAAGAGCAAATAATTCCATCATGTGTATGTAAAAAACTTTTCTTCCATCGTTCACATGTGAGCGGCCTCAGTTGGCTCTCCAGCACACGATTAAACAACTGTGTGAAGAGCAAAATCAGAAAGAGCATCACGTACAGACCAGCTGTGAGACATCCATTAACACATCCTAATGATGCCCCTAACACACACACAGAGAGTGAGAGAGAGAGAGAGCAGGGGGAGAGAGAGAGAGAGAGCGAGAGAGAGAGCAGGGGGAGAGACCTGAGAGAGAGAGAGAGAGAGAGCAGGGGGAGAGAGAGAGAGAGAGCGAGAGAGAGAGCAGGGGGAGAGACCTGAGAGAGAGAGGGAGAGAGAGACAAAATTTCACTGTGATTTTACCAAATAAACTAGGAATGGGTTTATAAATGAACTCCATCACAATTTCTGATCAGTTTGGCAAACTGAATTCATAGGCAAATTTTACATGTAAGTATTAATGTTTATTAAGAAACACACGCATTTACATTATTTAGCAGATACGTTTTTCCATATTTTGTCCTGGATAAGCATCTTTTGTTGGTCAAAAAACAACGTTCCCATTCAACAAACAAACTCTGTCCCCAGCTGTAACCAAAACTAGATATTAGTCGTTATTAGAGATGCACAGACACTAAATATCTCCACCGATATCATTATTGAAAGATTATTTAGAAATTCTAAATGTTACAAGACTAACATTTTCTGTACACAGTGCACAAATTCATAGCATTTTCAAGTCCTCTTTTGATTGACAGGATACATCGGCCCTGATCATCGGCTGCTTTTAAACTATCTGCCGATAGCCGGTAGTGTGAAAACTTGCTTTTATCGACTGATTATTGGCCGATATATCGGTGCATAGTAATTATAGATATTAGATATTACTATAATGATTTTGTAACAGGATAGACCGGGTGTTGAATCGGGACTGTTTGACTTGCAGCGAGTAGTACTTTAACAGCTGAACACATGCAAACATCTCACTTTTGAACATGTGAATGTCACAGCAAGGCATTACTTACATTGATCTTGAAATGAGCAGTACTGGACTAGTGTGCTTTTACAAACCGCTCTGGAAAACCTGGAAGAAAAATCATAAGAATCTGTTTGGGAATGTTTGGTCTCTCTGTCATCTGTTCTTCATGTATTACATTATTGATTATGGACCCTACAGAGTTTCTGGTAAGAGTTTGGTGTGGATCGCATCAGCAGCACAGAAACAACACTGTAATGCTCTGGTTGTACAAGTCTCTTAGACATCTGTCGTCATTTATTCAGCCTCATGTGGCATGTAAACCTGCATGTGTCTCCTTCTTCAGTGGAACTCAAAAGAAGATATTTTGAGAAATGTCTCGGTAGTTTTGGGTTCATACAATAGACAAACTCATGCAGGTTTGGAAAGACATGAGGTTGAATAAATGAAAGAATTCTCATTTTTGGGGAACCTGACTAAGTGTTACCCGTGTGATGTGTTACTGACTACCCACGGTCTAAACCATCAGTGTAGTAAAAATCTTTCAACGTTCTCAGTTTATCTGCTGTTTATCTCCAGGGTGAAAGAGAATGTACAGAGCATGCTCAAATTTCTTCTGATCGTCCATCATTTTCACAGACACGCTTTCATTATCCGAGCGGAGCGATAGACCAGATAACAGAAGTCATGACACAGGTCCCGACATCCCCTGAGGAAACACAGACCCTGTACAATGCATGTGTGGTCTAGCCTTTTGTATTTTCACAGTTACTGTGTTTTATTTGTTTATTTGATATTTGCTACACTGAACAATTAGCCTGCTACCGTGGCAGCCGAGCTCATATCTGTATTATTAGTGTATTAGTGTCGACAACTATAACATTAACCCTTACAGTCTCAGGCACTTATGCTAATGTGCTATAATCCACTCTTTTGGGGTTACTGCTTCTTAAAGGAACAGTTCACCAAAAAAATCATCATAAATTATTCCAATAATGTTTATTCTTTTGTCCCTGAATGATTCGCTTAATAGGACTAGTTGTTATAATCCCACTATTTCAGCACAGTTGAAATTGCAGTTGAAAAATAGGACATTCCCCACGCCTTATGCAGGGGGGAGCAGTCAAGAATATGAATAGAGGAAAGGAGGTCTGAGGTTTCACTGGTTCGTCGGGTAGGCATCCTCTGTGTTTGGGGCATAAATGATTATAGAAATACATAGCATACGTACCTTTCCTTGCCATTATCAGAGAGACATCTCATGAGTCGTGTGTCCCAATTTCATCACATAATCCTGAGTGAAAGATGCCTTTTGGTGAGGTGCTGCTGATAATGCCCTTTGTATGGTTCCCATCAATGCGACACATCGTCAGTTGTGCACCTCAGCCTCATTGGGTGTTTCGGCCCTTTATCACAAGGCACCCTCAGCCAAGGGAGGCCCACCGCAGCTGGATCAGACCTGGGTGTGTGTCGCATTGTTACAAGGTCATCTGGCAGAAGCAGTGGGCAGCTATCACTGCAGCTCAAAGGCACCACGGTCGTTACCCTGAGAATCGAACCGGCAACCTTCTGGTCACAAGTCCGGCTCTCTAACCATTAGGCCACAACTACCCAAACCATTAATACACGCTCAGTGCCCCCGGTCCCGTATGGCATACCATTACAACACATTACCAAAATCAACGCAACCATACGCGCCAACCCGTTGGCTAAGGCTGTTATAGCCCCACTGGCTCCGTTAATGCAAGCTCAGTGCCCCCGGTCCCGTATGGCATAACAATACAACACACAACACCATTTTATTACGTGGTCACTTGGCAGCCCATATTGCGTCCTTCCGTTTCAACCACAGCCAGTGGCTGCTTTTCTCAGCGACAGTTGCAAGTTCTTTGACTACCGTCCGTTGGGCCTGTCCTCTGATCCCCACTTTCTTAAGCAGCCTTGTAGTGGAATTGGAAACAAAGCCCCTGCAGCCCATTTCAACTGGGAACACTTTCGCTGTCCATCCCCGATCTTCAGCCTCCGCTGCAAAGTTGGCAGACCGGAGATTCTTTCTTTCAAATGCTTTGTTAATGGCCTCTTCCCAAGGTACAGTCAACTCAACTATGAGGAAAGTAAGTCTGTGGTTTAAATCAACTCGCATTTCACAATCCCTGGCTATACTCAGCAGACCTGAATCTGGGGTTAAGGGCTTGGCCCGCGGTTTCTGCCCCTCCCGAATAAAGGGTTGCCTTTTTAGCGAGTTAGCCTTGGCGTTTTGGGGGATGGCATTAGCTGCCACTCTCTTGGTCTTTACTGCTGCAGCCAAGCTCTTTAGTACTTGATTGTGGTGCCATGTGTATCTCCCCTGTGTCAAGCTCTTCTTACAACCCACAAGAATATGTTTGAGGTTTGCTGGAGCTGCACATAGGTGGCAGGCTGGATCCTGCCCACACCAAACATGCAGATTTGTTGGTGAGGGCAGCACATCATATGTAGCTCTTATGATAAACTTAGCCTGTTTGTTTCCATACTCCACAGCTCACTCCGAGTGATTTTGCGCAGTTACATGCCTTCCCATCTCATCCAACGGCCTTGCTGGGCTTGAGAGACTGCTCTGGCGCATCTAATTGCTTCCTCTTGACGCCGAATCTCCTCCACTACCAGGTGACGCTGTTCCGTTGGTGTCGCTTTTCGCCACGTGGGTGTGGTTGATGCCAAACCAAGTCCCCCTCTGCCATGTTGCACTTGTCCCACGATGTCCTTATTTCTGAGGGCTGCCTTTGCATCTCCTACCGCTGTTGTTGGGTTCCATTTCCTTCCTGTCGCTACTGTTGGAGCAGCATCTCTTACACAGGGATCACAGGATTATTTGAGCGTCATCTCTAACCTTGTTTTGGTGCATTTATATTCCTCCACAAGGCTTGAAATGGGAAGAGGGAGAGCTCCATTCCCGTACAGCCCTATGTTGCTAAGGCATCTTGGTAGCCCAAGCCATTTCCTCACTGGTGTACTCACCAATCTCTCCAGGTTATTGGCGTGAGACACCGTGAGCTCATACATTGAAAATGGCCACATCAGGTGTGGCAACAAGCACCAAAGTTTCAGCTTCCCAGGAAGAGCTGTATTATTGATTTTCTCTTGCCTGAGTTATTCCACCTGTTCGGCGTCTTTAAGGTATGCGGTGTACCACCGTCCAAGGCTTTTGATGGGCTTTTCCGTGACCGCTGGTGTGGGCTCACCCTTTATACAGAACCTGTCATTGGTAAGCCTGCCCTTGGCAATAGAAGTGCTGCGGGATATGCTTGATTTGATCTCCACTTGTGCCCAATTAATGTTCTCCTGGAGCTTATCCAGCAGCCGCTTTGTACATGCTTTGGTTGTATTAAGGGTGTTCATGTCATCCATGTATGCCCTGATTGGAGGTAGGCGCAACCCATTTTTCAAACGATCTCCTCCAACCACCCAACGCGATGCCCGGATTATTATATCCATTGCCATTGTGAAAGCCAGTGGTGAAATTGTGCAACCTGCCATTATGCCAACCTCCAGCTGTTGCCACGCGGTGGTACTATCCTGTGTGGTAATACAAAATTGGAGATCCTGAAAATATGCCTTAATCAGCTTTGTTACCTGATCTGGAATGTGGAAGAAGTCAAAGGCTGTCCACAGTATCTCATATGGCACTGATCCAAAGGCATTGGCAAGATCTAGAAAAACCACATGCAGGTCTTTTCCTTTCCTTTTTTGCCATTTGCAACTGGTGCCAGATGATGTTAGCATGTTCCAAACATCCAGAGAAACCCCCTATGCCTGCCTTCTGCACTGAAGTGCCAATGACGTTGTTTCTCTTAGGAAATCCTGAGAGTCTATTGGCCACAACGCTGAAGAAAATCTTACCTTCCACATTCAATAGGCTAATTTGGCAAAACTGGTCAATAGTTGAGGAGTTTTTCTCTTTGGGGATCAGTATGCCTCCTGCCCTTCTCTAGACCTTTGGTATCACCTGCTTTTTCCATGCCACAGCCATTAATCTCCAAAGGTACCTCAACACCCCAGGGGCTTTCTTGTAGAGCCTGTATGGTATACCATTGTGTCCAGGAGCTGAAGCTGATCTTGCCCGTTTACTGCACTCTCAACTTCGCTCCATTTAGGGGGGCTTGTGTCCATCTGGTGTTCTGGTAGCTGAATTGGTGGCATGTCCTCTGGAATGGAGATTGGCTCATGCCTCTGATTGTCGGAATACATTTTCCGTAGTGTTCCTCAAGATCTGTTATAGGTACTTTAAGGGTCCCAGTTTTCTCCTTGCTAAAGATGCAACTGACGAACTTGTAAGGATCTTTGTAGAAAGCGGTCCTGGTTCGCTCCTTCTTCTTATGTTGCTTTATCAAGCTCTCTGCTCTTCACAACGAGGCCAGGTGACTTTTAATATCACCTTGTAGTGCCTCTAGGCCCTTTCTTTCCTCTTCTGTGGCCTTCTTCCACTGTTTCCTCAGGCTCCTCCTTTCTCTGACAAGTCTGTCGATTTCTTTTTGTCTCCTGGACTTAGGTCGGCCCGTCGTCTTCTTCTGTGACTTTGGGTTCTTGCTTTTCACTCCAAATCTCTCCACCCCATAGGTGTAGATGATCCCCTTCATCTTCTCCAGTTTTCTTTCGACATCTCCTTTTTGGCCTGCTAAAAGCTGTACAAGATCAGAGTCAATGGTTGCCCATTCTTTGTTGCAGGATTGAGGCCAAAGTATCTGAGGTCTTCTTCCATCCATTTTACTTTCTACTGCTTGCTGCAGCTGGGTAGTCTCCGGGTTGCTGATTGCTGGTAAATTTATGCCTGGTTGGGCTTCGTCTGGGGTTCTGATATCCTGTGGGCTGTGGTGCTTGTCCCGCCACTCGGCTTCAAATCAAATGTCCAAGCTCTTTTTCACACAACAAGTGATCATGAATATGACTCAAGTGCTCTATTCCAGGTCTTCTCTACACATACAATAATTTAGTAGGTAACGCTTTAGATTAAGGGCCGCAATGTACCGCATAATTAAACAAGATTTACACCGTAACTAATTGTAACAATAATGTACCTCTATAGTACCTATCTGTAGTTAAAGGGGAACAATATGCAAAGTTTGAGGAATGAAGTCAGGAAATTCAAAAAATATTTATACTGTACGTATTTTAAAACTAAGGGGAACTATTTGAATTTAACGTGGTATGCATGACTTACAGTATGCTATACAAAAATCTTAGCATTCATTCATTCATCTTCATTGTTTTAGCAAACATGAAATAAGGGGAAATGATGTGTTCAGTTTTTGTGCAAGCAAAACGGAACGAATGAAGACTGTCTGTCAACTGTAAATTAGACTTTTGACTTTAGTATGCATTTTTATTTGAATTTAGGATTGTTGTTTACAAATAGTTTCAGAGAGGAGGGGCAAAGAGGAGGTACAAACATGCACTGTATGTGGAAAATACAGCGTTTTTTAACCTTAAATTGATTAAACACTTAGATGTAATTTAGATGTAATTGGATTACATCTAAAACAAACCATAATATTCGTTTTAGACGTGTCATATGACCTCTTTAATTATGCGGTACATTGTCTAAAGCGTTAACATTTAGTATAAGGATCGGACTAGTAACTGTGCTTAACATGTAATTAAATGTTTCATGTAAGAAAGATAATAATACAGGGTTGGAATGACATGATGGTTGTTAATGACAACTACATTTTTTTTAGTGCACTACTCCTTTAAAGAGCAAATGAAAGCTGGCATGAGCACATTACGATTCCCAGTATAAACCCATTATAGCTAGTTTGTGTAGTAATTAAATAGCATTTTAGGGTGAATTAGATCCAAATAGATCCAGATCCAAAATGAAAAGTATTCCAGTTCATGGAATATTTCGATCACCGCCGCAGTTTAGCGGCTAAACTTCATCCTTAATCCTTTCAACCAGCCTAACTTTCCCAAACACTTTCTCATCTTTCCGAGCGCTCAGGAGGACACACACGATATTCACAAGATGCTTGAAAATGGTGTCTGCCCCTCCGGGGCTTTGAGGAGAGCAAAAGAGACTCTTTGTCTGCCATTTTTGTCAGATTAGAGGAAACATTCCCAGGATTCCTCAGTGGCAAGCAGGGCTCCATCGCCGCTGGCAACATTCCTATTCTCCTCCCATTCATGTTTACAGAGGAGAAAAGAGGCGATATTGGTAATAATAAAGCAGTCTTCCAGTGCCATGAGCTCTGTTATCCATCACAAGTCTAGAAAAAGAGAAAGAGGAAACAGAGACTGGAGCACTTACAGAAAATCCCAAAACAGCAAACTTACAGAAAAACGCAGAGAGTATAAGAGACGGATTTGATAGGATGGAATATAAATTAAGATCACTCTTTGCCTGTCTGTAGAAAGACATGTTTAGAAAAACCAAGTTGATCTTGACTGCACCAGTGGGCAGTTTTCACCTGGACTAGTTTGGGTCTGGGGGCATTTTTGGCACTGGTTTTAGGGTTTGTAGAATACGTTTAAAGAATCAAGAGTATTACACTCTACGACTCTTATTGGTAGAGTAAATCATAATCAAATCAGCCAAAGTATAATGAGCATAGTGGGCAAGAGATGTGTAGTACGCTGTGTATCAGAAACATTCCAATTCTCTGGAAATCTAAAAAGCTTTCGGCTTAATTCCGTGTCCATGGATTTGTAATAATGATGCTAAACTACCAGCCCGAGCCAGCTAGAAACCAACACAGCAGAACCGCCAGATTTGCTGGCAATGTTTCGTACAGTCATCACAGTCACATTTTTCATTGCTTGAATGGCAACAGGTCCATTCACACGCGGTAAACAGATGGCAATAAAGAACACATCCATTAAACGACAGATTTTCAATCAAAGTAATGTAACGCTATATCCATTAGAGAGTAAGAGGGAGGATGCGTCTGTCTGGGGGACACAGATGACGCAAAACTGAATAAAGATGAGAAGCACTGTTTCTATGGTAACCGTTCTCCTAGTCTTATCCGAATGCCTCCCAGTTTGGGGTTTGAATATTCTGCTCATGGAGAACCTAGTTAGTAAGTTAGTTCATTTTTGCGTCTTTTTACGTTTTCTGTGATTACTGAGAAAAGATCTGCAAGTCAGTTTATAGAGGCTGTACTCAAGTGAGAGTAACTAAGAAACAGACAAAACATGGTTTTATACAGCACAGTGGTCAACTCATGTTGTTTTTTATTGGCGCTTTATAAATAATTCAATGAAATGAACCAAATGTTTAATTTCCAACGACTGTGATTGCACCCAATAAAAAATTGTGACACAAACTTCACAAAGCAACAGGAGGAAAGAATGAGGTTCATGCTTGAATCACTCAATGCAAGCAGATCTAAAGTCCTGCACATCCACAATAAATCTCATTACCGCCCTGACATTTGAAGTTGTGACGAGCGCATTTTAAATCCAGAAACTAACGTGTAATGAGAACACAGCATACGAGCGATGCCAAACCCACGGAGAAAATCACAGGCTGTGCGCTTGAGTTCTGCCAAGCCACACAAACACGCATCTCTGCCACGTCAACTACTTCACACTGATCTTAACTAAAGCAAACGCTGGCAACGGCGGGTAAATCAATTCCAAAAGATGGCAATCAAACCCAGAGAGAGATGCCAACCCAAGCGATGCAGACCACTAATGTGCGCCACGATGGCCAGCTCTGAATTACCGCTCCAGACATAAACCATTAAAGGCCCTCCGAAAACAGGTTTCTAATTTGGTTAAATGCGATAAGTGACTTTATTAGTTTTAAACGTTACTGCAGGAGCCCCGCGGCCGCGGTTCCGATCTCACACGGACTCGGTTCCAGAACATAGAGAGCTGCCGATGGTAGAAAGACATTTTAAGAAGCATGTGGTAGGCAAAATAATTACGCCGCCTTCAAAGATACCTTCTTGTGGCCAACTTCTAAAGCAACACTGCATGCGTTCTTCACCGAGAATGCAATCCCATGATGCACTGCAGCAAGCTCAGTAGGAAAAACCCATCTAAACTGGTGGAAAACGTTAGAGAAATGTTACAAATTTGCTTGTATAAAACATAACAAATCATATAGGAAAAATCTCCTCTTAATTTATTTAAGGAAAATAAAAGTTCACACTGATATAATGCATGCGTTTACTAAAATATAGAGCATTTATGTTGAGTTTCCTCCCAACGCCCACCTCAGTCACGGTCCACTCAAATGTCTGATACAGCCTATGCGACAGCAGTGCATGCTGGGATACATGAAGGTTCCCAGCTAAAAGAACAAAAGCAGGCAAACATCAACAGCATTCAGACAAAAACACTTCACAGAAGAAGAAGCAGGTGTGTGTGTAACCCGCTGAAGGCCTCTTCAGGTGAAAACACTGGAGTGGAGGGTCTGAAAGAGTCTGAAGGAACTGAACGGGTTTTAGTGTGATGGGAAAGTTAAAGAGCTGAGAGTGAGCGATGAGGAGAGTTCATTAAGAATCTCGTTATTTTTAATTGGCTTGGTTAAATGTATAGGAACGGGATAATGAACAGCCACGCCTTTTCCTGCTTCATTCTTATTTCGAACGTTGTTCTCTTTCCAATTCACTTATGCTCAATAACTACATTTTTCAATTCACTAACTTTCTCATAACACACACACACACAACTTCTACGCTGATTGGCGGGTGAGAAACGGAGGAAAGTAGGCTAATATAAAGATTTAAAAAGCTACTTTTCATGCAAAATCAGATGCAGTTGCATATTCTTCACCAATCCCAAATATAAGTACACGATTATACAATATAGCTACACATCCAGATCAGCACAACAGATACCAAACAAACACCAGATCCACAAACAGATGCAAATCATATTCTGCATGCGTCTGCTGAGTTTAATGTATACAAATGATCCGTATACCGTATGGCATCTGAATATTAATAAAAATACATTCAAGTAGGTATATTAAATGCTGAAAAAATACCCTATCTATTAAAAACAATGTTTTCCAGAGACTGAACCTGTTTTACATGCCAAGACAAACTGTCTGGATCCGCAGTTTTGTGCCGAGTCTGCCCTCTGGTGTCCCGTAATAGAACTAGCCGAACCTGTCTGTCTGTTGAGCGATTACAAAAACTTAAATGATGATTTTTATAAATAGTTTTAAGATATCTTTTAACCAAATGAAGGTGCCCTTAAACTGAAAAATCAAATCCAATCGAAAATAAACATGGATACCAGCCAGGAAATCAAGCCCTTACAGAAAACCCACAAGAATTTCACGTTTCACATGTGATCTCATCATGGGATTCACACGAACCAAAACCACATGTGACCACACCACATATGTTTTTGCTCATGTAAGTTTAGAAAGGATATAAATGTTAGTTGTAGCCTATGTAATTCCTGATTAGAGACCCTATTCATTTGTTTTGGTGCTGCTTTTGTTGTTGTTGTTGTTTGGCAAAATTTACTTAACTTTCTTGTTGAAAATATTGATAGAAATTTCATTTTACAATGGAAACATGTATTGTTAGGTTTGTCAACCAGAAAGACAAACAAATCCACACTTATTTGATTAATTTGATTATTTTAATGGCTAAATTCTGTATTCATAAATGTACATTTTCTGGTGGAAAACCATGCTTTAAAGCATTTAAGGAAGAAAAAATCTACTAGTTAACTTAATCTTACCCTCCAAAAACCACAGAAAGCTTGTCATATTCTACAGGCATGTAACTATTTTCATGCATTTATATAACTGCTTATTCCCCTAGCAAAATTTTTAATTTTTAATTACTTTTTCGTAATATCTTTTTTGTTTGTCTGTTTTGTTTTGTTTTGTTTTGTATATAAATTTGGTTACACTAATTGTATTGGTTACAATAATATTGTTATTCAATAAAAAAAGAGAGGAACGACCGACCAATCAGACATTATGAAAACACAGCATTTTTTGCACTCCACGTAAGCCTTTGAAATATATTTTAAATATAAAGGGTAATGTTTTTATTATTTAGAAAAACAGCAGTCCCCCATTCACTTTCACCGTTTATAAGACAATGTGCCTGGACCAATATGGCGTCGCTGCTGTTGCATCGTCTATGATAGGCCTACTTAATATCGTTTCAGTAAAAATGACAAGTAGCAATAAAAAAAATGTAAATACTTAAAATTACTAAAAGTTTCATAGTTTGTTTAAGGGGATCCAGTGTACATGTTTTATGGTCAAGTAGTAACGCTAAACCTGAAGTTTTGGCAGAAGCTGTGGTTATCTTTTACATCTTTCGTAAAAAAAAAACGCGTTGTTGAAAACATCAAAATAGATATTTAAACAACAGATATTTAAACAAATCCCCAATTTGCATGATATTGCATTTAATGGTGATGCTCATTGGAAAAATAGAGGACAATATAGTTGTAAAAAATATTGACAAGCATGATAATCATTATTAACACAGATTATAAATCGAAATTAAGGACTAAATAAATACTTTAGACATACAGCATTACTTGCGACAAGGCATTCTGAAGACAGCAGTATAGTTTACAATTTCTTAATTTGTATGCTGTATTCCAAAAATGAGCAGTTTTTCTAGGCTACCTTTACACAAGTCAGAATCCCCGGTACATCAGAATGGTTTGCATCTTAAACCAAACCAGGCTAATCGTGAACCCATGACCTTCTCTGATAAAAGACGAATTGGCCATATTTTTATGAGTTTTCAAACAAATTTGAGAAGAAACTTGACACGCATACAGAGAGGACAGAAAAAGAAAGTGGACAGTACAAGAAGCGACTGGTTGTGTTTACTGAAATATTCACTTTTTTACTTTTGCATACCCTTTCTTTAATTCCACACAACACTGAACAAGGCCATGAAAGACCAGCAGAGCGAAAAAGGCGTAACTTCGTTCCCATTCTCAATCTCAATGCTAGAATAACTTGTATATGACTAAAGGTGTTAGTACGTAAAGAGAACAAAAACATAACTTATTTATGTTTTCATGAGAAGAATTTTCTAATTCTATAAGAACGATGAACAGCGTCATATAATACAGCTAATCAGGAGCTCTAGTAATTCATTTCCATTTCTCGCTGTAATCTTAAAAGAAGAATAACATGAATTTACATAGGGCAAGTAAAAATGATCCCTCCGCATTAACCAATACTTCTCTGAACAGACTTAGTGTTTCAACTCTTCATCGCCACGGTTAAAGGACATACTTCAGATGAGCCTGGTAGATGTGTGTTTATCTTGGATGTGAATGTCATTCGAGAGGGGGTGACCTGTTCACTTGAATGAGCAGATGTGGCTGTGGACTAGGAGTTAAATACATAAGCATGGTTCGTTTGGTGAACACCAACGTCTCGCATTGATGTCAAGCCAGCAATCCCACCACCAGGTTATCATTCCCAGTTTTCCCAGTCCTCATCCTCCAACTGGTGAAGACATAATGTCATAAAAACCATTTAATTACACGTCAAGCATGTTTTTGCCGTTTTAAAAATGATCAAAAAACACTTTCGGTGAACAACAAACCTCTTCTGTTGCATCTATTTTAGACAAAGCCATCTGGACCTCCTCTTCTGTCATATCCAGATCAAAATCTTTCTCCCAGTCTTCACTCACATCTGTACTTGAACCTGCACACATAAAATTAGCATTTGTTGTCTGTATTGGATTATAACAACACTTCATTTATTATATCACATGCATTCAATTTTCATTTTAATGTTCAAGCAAATCTTTCGTTTTGCATCAAAATTTTGAAAGCATCCAGGATGGAAACTGTGCCAAACTGAGACATCTGCAAGCACTGACAGGTCTCGTTGGAGCCTTCTTGTGCTGGAATATTTCATTTAGTCAAGTCTCAAGAACACGTGCAACTGATCAAATTTCGTGACGACGAAGCGGAACCGGAATGATTAAACTCCACCTCACCTTTCTTGCCGTTATTGGAGGGTGTAGATTTGCCACTATCCGAGTTAAGCTCAAACACTCGGAGATCTTGAGGTACCTCCTCTTTGGTGGTCTCTTCACGCTTTGACGGTCTCTCCTCTGGGACCATGTCCAGCACGCTGACCTCTGAGAGTTTGATTGAGAGCTGTTCCTCAGCAGGCGGTGTCTGGGTCACTCTGATGGTGACGGGGTCCGACTGGTTCTCGATCTGGGTGGGGAAACTGACGCTGTCGCTGCTCGCAGAGGGGGTGACGTCAGATGTTACGTTGCTGGGGGAAGCCACCCCCTGAGGGGGTGAGGTTCTTTCTGGAGTGGTCTCTGGTGCCTCCTCACAAGGGGGGGTGAAATCTAATCGAGATGTAGACGTAGCCCCGAGAAACTCACCTGGAGAGAGAGAGAGAGAGAGAAAGAGAAAGAAAGGTGAGTGTGACAAGCAGAGCGGGACGAGGGCCATGAGGGAACGGCGCGAGGCCGGTGACGCGAGTGATAACTGCACGTTGCACCGGTCTCGCATCTCTCACAGAGGAGCTCCGGAAGCATAAAAGGAGGAGCGACAGCAGTGAAGGACGAGCGAGAACCAGGCCTGGATTTTATGTTATGTTTTATTATATTTGTGTGGCCGGCAGTCGACCGTGAGGGAGCTGTTGGCACTTTACTTTCGTTTTGTTGATTGTTTATTTTATTAAAAAGTTTAGCGTTTGCGGTTCCAGCCTCCTTCTTCCCGTTTACTTCAAACTTTGTTACAGTGACATATTGAAAATATATATTTGAAGAGTTTGTTTCCGAAATGAGATAACTCTCTAAACTAATTGTTTCAAAAATCATGTTTTTTTATTATATTATCAAGTTTTTGTTGTGTTAGTTAGCTGTATTTTTTTAGCTATCGTGGCAACTGCAGTTTGATTGATATTAATTGGAATGCACAAAAAAAAAACATGATTTAAAAAGAAAAATACGGAGTTCACATTTTGGAAATAAACTCTTCATTTAATTTTGATATAAAATCTTTAGATCAGACCTTCTTCATCCTCTTCCTCCCAACCGAGATTCTCAGAGTGAGCCGTCTGTTCTGCTCTCTGCTTTAATGCCACCCTCCTGGCCTCTTCCTACAAACACACACACCATATAAAGCCAGAGAAAATTCACCTCAAAACCCACCAGTAATCATCAAATCACATCACTATCAGTCCTACCAAATAGTTATGGGTGTAAACATTGTTTTGTTGATTCTTTTATGATTCTTAACATTTCTTGGAAGATTCACACCATGTATTCTATGATAGAATCTATTTTATGAATATTTGGCTTTTTATAATTATATTTTTTCTTATTAAATATCCTTAGTTCTATTATTATTCTTTATTATTACTTCTACAGAGCACTTCAGAAAATGTAAACAATGCTGGTCCAGAAAAACATTCTGTTTCAGTTAAACACTGCACAAACAGAATACAACCAATAGAACATTTACAAAGAATTAAAATGTTAAACAATCGTCTTTAAGACTTAATTATATATGCAGAATTTTAAAAAATGAAACCAAATTGCTTCTGGACCAGTGTTAACATCTTGTGAAGTGGTCTATATCTTTATTTATTGCCTGATGGGGTTTTCTGGACAGCTGCTTTAAAACAATGAAAAGCTGTGAGAAGCGCCTATGAAAACTGCATTAAACTGCATAACATTTTGATTCATGCATAACATGATTGATTGTAAATCTACTGTAGGTACACATCCCAACCAGCAGGTGGCAGTAACATGTAACTTAAAAATCTTCCACACCGACAAACAGTTAAAAGCAGATATGCAAACTCAACAAAGAATCTGTAAATAAACATTCTGTGTCATTCAGACCGATGTCACTACCGGTTTCAGCGTCTGAGCTCTGTGTTCAGATAAAATCCTTAAACCCTTGCATGTGAGTATTAAACACAGATCCACTGTACCTGCTTCAACTGGAAAACCTTATAGAAGTACCGCTGCCAGAACTCTGAGTGTGCTACTGCTACAGGCACCTGAAATGGACAGAAAATGAAATGTAACAAACTTATCTACCTATTATTATTTCAGTTTAACGAATAAGGAACAACACTAAACAGTCAAATAAATAAAGGATGGCAAACGTTTCATACCATTTTAGTGTAGAGAGCTCTGATGGCTGGACTATTGACCAGCAATTCAGAGATTTCTGCTTTTCTCTCTTCCAGACTGAAACTGGACAGCCAGGCATCAAACTGTTGTGGAGGGCCTGGAAAGAGACGAGTCTACGAATTACACATCAGACATTCAAGACAGACCACAACTGATGACCATGTTTCAGAGATGAAAGACGTGGCGGTTACATACCGTCAGGTTCATTGCAGTATGTCGCAGGATCTGCCTGGAGGCTGTAGAGTCGAGCCTGACAACAAATCCAGAACATGTCAATCAAAAACAAAATACGGATGCTTTGCTTCAGTTAAAGTTTGAATCTATTTACTGGACGGTTTCACAATACATAAGGGAATCGTACGCAACCTGTCAAAACACGTCCATGTCAAATTTTACACAAAAACAAAAGGAAGAATTAAGAAATACTATTTTGTTCGAGATCATCATGACCAATAATAAAAAAATCTGTTTACATAAAAAACGCATGTTCCACAGCGGCCTGTAGAAATACAGCAGCCGCTATTATTTCTGTATATAGATATCAGAACATTCTAGTGCTCGCTGAGGAGCTGTACAGACGACTGGGCCTGACCTTGCTGCTGTCGTACACCTCCGTTGTGCCTGTGGGCGTGGCTACCAGCGTTATGACATCACAGTCAATGGTCATGTCTGGGGGAGGGGACAAAGTGTCTGTGATCACGCCCAAAACATTAGAAATGCTTTTCTTCACTTTTTCTGCGGTTTCTGATGAACCTTCCACCTAAAAATCAAAACATGAATTTGTGACTTTAGTGAACAACCTTTGAGATGTATCAACTAGTTTTTTGTGTGTGCGTGGATTTTTATAGTATGGCGTAAAACGGTCTACTTACTGCCAGTTTGTTCTTTACGACGTTCGCTGTGGCAACAATAGAGCACGTCGCGTCATGTTGGACCACGCTGGAGAATTCTGTCAGGTCCCGTTTGATAAATTCTAATGCCTCAGCTGACTGTTGAGACAAGAGATCATGTATAGGAAGAAATTTAGTGTGAATCCTGGACTAAGAGAACACATGTGATGCAGGGGAGCTGAAGCATAAGTCAAACATGAAGACTATATTATGGAGGTAACACATCGAATCAACTAAAAACTGACATACTGCCCACAACACCTATTCTATTCTGCATCAGGCCCAGAAAAATCTTGCAGAATTAACTTTTATAAATACAATATAAACGTATAAATACGCTTAAAAAGATTAATCCTAAAGTGGGGTCCAAAGGTCTGAGTTTTATTCAACTATAAATTAAATTTCATAGCATGAACAACAAATCTGACAAATGAATAAATGTAAATAAATATGATTTTACACTGCTTCTACATACACACAATTGTGACATGGAACATGACAAATCCTTTAAAATATTGATTTTTATCGTATCATTGAAGTACAAAACTCTTTTCAACCGGATTAGCACAAACTTTATGACAGTGGTCATAAAAACAAAAGGACAACAGGCCCTTTTAAGTCATGTAAATAAGATCTATATTCATTATAATACTCATTGTTATGCTGATTATATCATTTGAAGGAAAAGATCTATTGAAGTACAAAATCACTTGGAACCGGCTGAAAACGTAAGCAATAAGCATTTTAGCCTTATGCATGTGATCTGGATTATCAGTCTGAATTCTCACCTTATCTTTGACGGTCTGGAAGCTCTGTGTTAGCCAGCCCCCCCACCATCCTCCTTCTCTATGATCACATTACACATGATTCATGTCATTAACAATCATCACATATTACAAAATCTGAGTCGGTCCAGCAACTTCAGAACTCAAACTGTAGAAAATGTGTAGTAATCTTCATCATATTTCTTAGACGATGATGTCATGAGTTAAAAAAAAAGAATTAAACAAAAAGAATGTTGTTGTGACTTGCAAATGGATGCTTTATTAGTTAAGGGATAGTACAAAAGATGAACAGGGTGAAAAGTAATGTAAAAGACACAAGGAGAGCCAATAACTTAAAACACCAAAAAGAGAAATGTAGCTCTTTTAAATAATGAAGTGCCAGGTTGTTGTTTTGCACAAGGCGAAATGCTGATGTTTACTCAGGGTCAAGTGAAATTTCAACTCTATTTTCTCTTCTAAGTTTTGATATAACTTTCTTGAATTATTACTACGTACATGACGGACACATGACAAATGCCCGTACGGCATAACGCGTGTAAACAATGTGATTTAACGCTGACGTTCTGGAACAATCTGTGACTCGTTAGGCTTCGCATCATTTACCCCATTCACATCATTTACTGTAATACAGTTTATCCATATTCGCTGTGTTTTTGTATTAATAATACACAAATAAATCTATCGTTAATGTCCTGCATGTTTGTTCATGACTCAGACAAGATTTTTGTAAACAAACCCATTTGACTTCCTCCTTCACATCCGCCAATATAACACATAAATGGAAAAACACCAGAAACATGTATTTAAAACAACTGCGCACCAATTACACCATTGTTATTACTAATACTTCTACACAGTTGACTTATGTCATAAATCTACTCGATAAAGTGAATGTTTGTGTGCTGTGAACTCACCCGTCCGCCATCTTTAGCGCATGACGTCATTCACCATGACCCTCTGACCTCACTGACGCGGCAAAATAACGTTTTTAGAAACACTGTATTAATCAGTATATTTTAACAAAAGAAACAATACAGGAAAATAATAATAATACATTCCCAGATCATTTAACAAACAATAATTAACCGTCATTTTTGCAGTATAGCAGAGATGTTTTAACAGTTTTA
This sequence comes from Triplophysa rosa, assembly GCF_024868665.1. NCBI lineage: Eukaryota > Metazoa > Chordata > Actinopteri > Cypriniformes > Nemacheilidae > Triplophysa > Triplophysa rosa. The sequence goes on along the minus strand of NC_079912.1, from coordinate 1,037,256 downwards.
TATTAGAGGTCAAAAACAAGAGTCATATTATGACTGTCATCACATGTTTAAATCTTTAAAATCAATACAGAATGGATAAAAACTTAAGTTTTCGTGCTACATATTTACATTTATCAAACTATAAAAAATAAACATAAAAAATATATATTTGTGAAAAGTGATAAACAAATATTTATTTATGTTTACACAACAAGAAACACTATCAAATCTTAATTAACTATAATGTATTAATGTAAATGATTCTTGTGTTTACATTATAATGGAAATTGCAAAAAATTGTATAACAGGGATAGTAATTATTTCATACCTTATACAGGTGCTGGTCATATAATTAGAATATCATCAAAAAGTTGATTTATTTCACTAATTCCATTCAAAAAGTGAAACTTGTATATTATATTTATTCATTACACACAGACTGATATATTTCAAATGTTTATTTCTTTTAATTTGATGATTATAACTGACAACTAATGAAAATCCCAAATTCAGTATCTCAGAAAATTAGAATATTACTTAAGACCAATACAAAGAAAGGATTTTTAGAAATCTTGGCCAACTGAAAAGTATGAACATGAAAAGTATGAGCATGTACAGCACTCAATACTTAGTTGGGGCTCCTTTTGCCTGAATTACTGCAGCAATGCGGCGTGGCATGGAGTCGATCAGTCTGTGGCACTGCTCAGGTGTTATGAGAGCCCAGGTTGCTCTGATAGTGGCCTTCAGCTCTTCTGCATTGTTGGGTCTGGCATATCGCATCTTCCTCTTCACAATACCCCATAGATTTTCTATGGGGTTAAGGTCAGGCGAGTTTGCTGGCCAATTAAGAACAGGGATACCATGGTCCTTAAACCAGGTACTGGTAGCTTTGGCACTGTGTGCAGGTGCCAAGTCCTGTTGGAAAATGAAATCTGCATCTCCATAAAGTTGGTCAGCAGCAGGAAGCATGAAGTGCTCTAAAACTTCCTGGTATACGGCTGCGTTGACCTTGGACCTCAGAAAACACAGTGGACCAACACCAGCAGATGACATGGCACCCCAAACCATCACTGACTGTGGAAACTTTACACTGGACCTCAAGCAACGTGGATTCTGTGCCTCTCCTCTCTTCCTCCAGACTCTGGGACCCTGATTTCCAAAGGAAATGCAAAATTTACTTTCATCAGAGAACATAACTTTGGACCACTCAGCAGCAGTCCAGTCCTTTTTGTCTTTAGCCCAGGCGAGACGCTTCTGATGCTTCCTGCTGCTGACCAACTTTATGGAGATGCAGATTTCATTTTCCAACAGGACTTGGCACCTGCACACAGTGCCAAAGCTACCAGTACCTGGTTTAAGGACCATGGTATCCCTGTTCTTAATTGGCCAGCAAACTCGCCTGACCTTAACCCCATAGAAAATCTATGGGGTATTGTGAAGAGGAAGATGCGATATGCCAGACCCAACAATGCAGAAGAGCTGAAGGCCACTATCAGAGCAACCTGGCCTCTCATAACACCTGAGCAGTGCCACAGACTGATCGACTCCATGCCACGCCGCATTGCTGCAGTAATTCAGGCAAAAGGAGCCCCAACTAAGTATTGAGTGCTGTACATGCTCATACTTTTCATGTTCATACTTTTCAGTTGGCCAAGATTTCTAAAAATCCTTTCTTTGTATTGGTCTTAAGTAATATTCTAATTTTCTGAGATACTGAATTTGGGATTTTCATTAGTTGTCAGTTATAATCATCAAATTAAAAGAAATAAACATTTGAAATATATCAGTCTGTGTGTAATGAATCAATATAATATACAAGTTTCACTTTTTGAATGGAATTAGTGAAATCAACTTTTTGATGATATTCTAATTATATGACCAGCACCTGTATGTGACCCTGGATCACAAAACCAGTCTTAAGTAGCACAGGCATATTTTTTAGTAAAAGCCAAAAATACATTGTATGGGTAAAAATGATAGATTTTTCTTTATGCCAAAAATCATTAGGATGTTAAGTATGTTCCATGAAGCTATTTTGTAAATTCCCTACCCTAAATACAGTATATAAAAACGTGTGAGTGGATGGCCTGCTACAGCGCCTCTGATTAACAACGTCATAGGCAATTTTCTCAATATTTTGATTCTTTTGCACCATCACATTCCAGAGTTTTAAACGTTTGTCACCACAATATATTGTCATATCCTAACAACCCATACATCAATAGAAAGCTTAATTACTCAGATTTCAGATGATGTAAAAATCTCAATTTCGAAAAATTACCCATAAGACTGGTTTTGTTGTCCAGGGTCACATATGTCAAAAACATGAATACTGGATCAAATCTTATTAACAGAGAGAAGTGGATATTCTTATCTCCATTTAAAAAGTGCATTTGAGACTCATGTGACACTTCAAGTACAATCTCGAGACGGACCAAAATACTTTTAAATGGAAAGAAGTCGAAAAAAGAAACACGTTTGTTGTCTTATAAGTTTTATTTTCCTTCTCATTGTATAAATGAAATTATGAAATACAACTTAAAATGCAACACCAGGTCAAATAAAAGAATACGAATCAAAATGCTAAAATCTATAATGTTACATCACAGACTTTTCCTATAATGATCTAAGTAAATGCACAAAGTAAATACAGAAAACCTGCATGTTGCAATATGTACGTCACCACCACATGACATTCTTAGTCCAAATAAAATGTGTAATGAAATGTAATGTCAACCCTAAACACTGACGGTGAGAACGGAGCCACTGTTAAACACAAAAGACATGGTTAGGAGCGCTCTACGTCTCGAGTTCTTGTGCGTTTCTCAAGACTGCCTTCTTTTGACAGGGACAGTATAGACAAACAGGAAGTGATGGGGAGGAGAGAGGGCAGGATCGGGAAAGGACCACGAGCCGGGACTTGAACTGGGGTCGCACTGTCCACACGGCCACAAGGCTCCGACTCAAGACTGCCTTTTTGTGTGAAACTCTTTCCACAGAGGACTGTAATAGTGTCAATTCTTACATGGTCCTCTGAATTGCTTTTACATTATACATCATCTTCAGTGTGAATTCTCATGTGTTTCTTATGATAACTTTTGTGTTTAAAACTCTTTCCACACAGAGAACACGAGTAAGGCCGTTCTCCAGTGTGAGTTTTCATGTGTTCCTCTAGATGACCTTTTTGTCTGAAACTCTTTCCACACTTAAGACATGCATATGGCTTTTCTCCAGTGTGAATTCTGATGTGGTTCTTAAGAACACTTTTGTGTTTAAAACTCTTTTCACAGTGAAGACATGCGTGCGGCTTTTCCCCAGCGTGAATTCTCGCGTGTTTCTCGAGATGTCTTTTTTGTGCAAAACTTATTTCACACTGAAGACATACGTATGGGCACTCTCCAGCGTGAATTCTTGCGTGCTTATCAAGACTGTGTTTTTGTGTGAAACTTATTTCACATTGAAGACATGCATACGGGCGCTCTCCGGTGTGAATTCTCTTGTGGATCTTAAGATTACTTTGTTGTCTGAAACGCTTTCCACACTGAGGACATGTGCACGGGCGCTCTCCGGTGTGAATTCTCGTGTGGATCTCAAGATGGCTATTTTGCGTGAAACTCTTTTCACACTGCAGGCATGAATACAGGCGCTTTCCATTGTGAATTTTCATGTGGGCCCAAAGACCACTGTTTTGTCTGAAACTCTTTCCACACTGAAGACACGTGAATGGCTTTTCTCCAGTGTGAATTTTCATGTGGGTATCTAGACTAAATTTTTGTCTAAACCTCCTTCCACACTGAAGACACGTGTATGGCCTCTCTCCAGTATGAGTTCTCATGTGTTCAGTATGTTTTCCTTTTGTTGAGAAACTCATTTCACACCGCAGACATGTGTACGGCTTTTCTCCAGTGTGAACTCTCATGTGGACAACAAGATGACTTTTATGTGTGAAACTCTTTTCACACTGAGGACAGGTGTATGGACGCACTGCAGAGTGAATTTTCATATGATCAGCAAGTCTTCCTTTGCTTGGGAAACTTTTCTCACACTGCGTGCAGGTGAAAGGCTTTTTTCTAGTGTGGATTCTTTTGTGCTTCACAAGTTGCTCTTTACTTCTAAATGCCTTTCCACAACGAGGACATACTGATACCCATGTTTCTTCCAGTTCCATAAGGTCTAAAATCAAACGAAAGAAATACATATTTTTATTAGGGCTGTCAACATTAATGTGTGAACACATGCGACATGTATGATTTTTGCATTAAAACTTTCAAAAACCATGAGCACAATGTTATATATTTTGTTCAAACATCTATATTCATTTTCAACAATGTTGAATCCAGAGAAATGAACCGCATTAACCAGAAAAACGACCCGTTACTAAGGTGAGCTGTCAATGGCTTCACGTCTGGGTTATCCTTGGCTACCGCTTTTAAAAATTAAGTGGGCTCGACCAAAAATGAATCCTTGATAGGTCAAAGATAATTAAAAGCAAATAAGTCACTTTTTATAATAACAATATTGTTTACAAAAGCATAAAATTCATCATTAAAGATCTAATCACTTAGTTTTGCTCTCAAAATGCACCAGATTGATCGATGTATTAACCTTCAGACTGTACAAAGTGACTGAATTTGATCACATGGTTTGTTCCGATGTATAACTTTGTGGCATAGAGTAAATGATGACAAAATACACGTTTAACAAAAGCAAATTGTAATTTTCACAATAAGCATGCGATTAATAAGAATGTGATACATCAGATTAAAAATATCATTTACAGCCCTAATTTTTGTGATATATGACTTGACTGTGATATTCACATTATACAATCTATAACAAATAATCTAATAATCTAAAATAAATTCTTAATAAAATAACAGTATTCACAGAGAATCAATTGATTTTACTTTAATGTTTCTCACCAATAATTACAGAAGAATCAAGAATGAATACTGACCTCTTTGTTCTGCAGTATCTTCATTTTTCACTGCGCTGGTGTCTCTAATGTCTTCACTCTCCTCTTTAATGAATTTTAACAGGACTGCGTCACACATAACTCGCTTTTCAAGTGTTATTCCTACTTTTGAATGAAGTACCTCTTCATTTGTAACATTAGAAATTATTCCGGCTTCACTGAAGGTATGAATCTTGATCTCTGTGTGGCTTGGAGAAACAGATCTGTCAAAAACAATAAAAAAGAAAAGGTTTGTCAACAATAAGTATAGGCCTACAAAAGTTATTTGAATTGAAATACATTTAATTGCAATAAAACCAAGCACATATAGATACAATAACTAGACTCCTCATTCAAACGCTCCAGGCACATAGACGCATCCGCCATCTTTGAACGGTCCACTGACGACACAGTTTGCTAGAATGATAAATTGGATACCCTTTCGTTGTTGTAATATGTTACTGTAGCAAATATAACGTTAGAGTTTACACAACAACAAATATGTTTTCATAATCAAACACAGTCAGCTTGCTCTTGAGTGTTAATGGTCCGGCTTGTTAAAAACAAAATCCTTCATCACGAGCCTAACGACCCAAGTCCAGATAACAGAACTTAACATTCATAAATAAAATTAAGATTTACAGATATATAACAAAATCCTTCCTTCCACTCCAAACCTGTTGATAAATCGAACCGGAGCAACAGTTACAAAGGCGCAGACGTGGCAACACAGACCGGCTCGCACCGTTCCAATATGGCGGACGACCGACGTATAGTGGCCCGTGGAAACAGATGCTAATGCGACATCTAGTTGTTTATATCTATGGCCCTAACGCTTATGTAAATCTTCAGGAATAAAATACGAGCAATCTCTATCAAATGGAAAATTAAGAATTTATTAACATACAATCTTGTCATAAAAAACGCATCAATCTGCTCGTATGCTAAATTTCAACATAAGCTAGACTGTTGTACCCATTGAACTCATTTGTTTCCACAAACTAAACGGTAGGCTAACGTAACTCTCTTTATACAAGTTGCCCTGGACGGACTTCGATCACTCTGCAAACCTTTTAATCATCTAGGCTGGAATTTCTTCAAAGTGTCTATTCGCCTTGTAATCGAACTATCATACGCGCTTGTTTGTGTGTTAGCGCACGACATCCCATAACTATGGCATCCATTCAGAGCACTAACCTGTCTTAAAGACGTTCTCTCTTGACCTTTTTCTCAATTTCTGGTTACGTTACGCAGTTTAATGTTCATCGAAACAATTTTTTTCTTCTTTTGGTTCAATGGCGAGAACAACTATGAGCACGTTCGCCACCTACTGTACTGGGTGGCAAATTAAACTTGCATGGGTGACGTAAAAACTAAAAAATCCATGCAGACACGGCGAGGGTCGGAGGGTGGTTTGCGACCCGCCACACAGACACGGCGAGGGCGGTGTTTTTTTTATAGCTGGCGTTTGAGTATCTTTATCGTGATTTAAATATCTTGCCGTGACTTTATTACTACACTACTCTGCGCGAAGACAAGCACAAGAAACCAGAATATCAACTAAATGGCAAGTTAGATCTTTTTCTCCTCTCATATAACTTTGCAAGTTGTATATTCCTATTCTGCGCTCACCAGTGTGCTAAATGAGTCGCAATGCGCACGGTCTAATTTTGAGCTACAGGCAAAAGAAGTGAAAAATATCGACCTTGGTCGAATTTGAGGTTTTTTATACAAAGTAAGTTAGATTAAACTACCGTCTGGCGACCCCAGTGCTCCAAAAAGTAATTTTAAAAACATCTAAAACGTTTTCTGAGAGGTGTATCTTCGTGCGTCCCAAATCGCGCTACGCCATTTTGCAGTATAGTGGCTGCATCCGAAATGGCATACTCAAGGCTGAACCCGAGATCGCATACTTCCATACTATATAGTAGGTAAAAACAATAGGCGAACGAATAGGTAGTGGTGGCGAGATGAAGCCTCATGAAGCATCGAAGCTTTTCAGCCTAGTGGTTCACTAAAGGGTTCATTTCTCGAGGCTTCATTTGCTCACAATGGCATCTGGTGGCCAAAGAGTGTAAAACAGGCAGATACATCACAGATGTGCCTGATGTGGTCTGTGATACGCCATTTAAGGCTTAGAAATAACGGTGGAGGAAAAATAAAGTTCCACATAGACTAATGCATTATATGAATATAATGTGTATTTTCTGGTGGTATGTAATGATTGTACAACATAACAGTGTAATAAACGTGATGGCTTGAAATGAAAGGGACTATGAAGTGTCTGGGTTCACTGGGCAGAGTGGATGTGCTTGTGTGACTTGACAGAGGACTGTGATTTTGCTCGTGCAACAAGGAAAATGATGAACAGGATATACTTCAGGAGTTTTTATTCAAGAATATTATTTTCTCAACTGTTTTAGGGCTAAGGCGATTTCGTTTTTTTGACACAACTTCTGCCTTTGAAAACACCCTTTCGCATGGCACAGATGAAGCCGGGGTACATAAATACTTGACAGCAAGCATATACAGATGTGGATATTTAATCTTCTGTCTCTCCCTGTATTGAAGTGGGTCCTCCAATCGCCCAATATTTTGTTCGGCAAGATACCGCTGGACTTCCACAGTAGCATCTGGTTCATCATAAGGTTGTGCCTTCCCCTTGACTCCATCACATCCAAACGACGCCACAGTCTGTTACCTGAGAAGAAAACAACGACCTTGTTAGTGAGTGTGTAGTAAATAATCCAAATTGACCTCAAAACCAAAAACGACATTACCTGGGGATACAAGTTCAGCCCCCTGTGATGTGGATGGCTGTCCTGATGTTGATGGTTGTGATGCTGATGGTTGAGCTGCAGAGACAATTATGGCAGCACACTCTGATGTAAGCCTTTTTATAGCCTCATTTGCTTTTGTAGGACTAAAAAATCCGATTGCTTTGAACCTAGGGTCCAGCATTGTTGCAAGTGACATGATGCTCATAGATTGCAATGTGTAAAGCTTCTC
>NC_079912.1:1023963-1027755 GCF_024868665.1 Triplophysa rosa | reverse complement strand
TTAAGCTCCATTTCCATGTCACTGTAACACTTATCTAAGTAAGACGAAAACGTCTTTCGATCAGACAGAGCTGCTTTTTTGCCACACACAGGTATTTTGAGTAATATGCACCTAAAAGACGGAGATTCTACAGTACGCAGCGGTAGCATCTCTTCTACTATGTAGCCTGCGATCATTTTTTTAAGCTCACCTTCAGACACTTTCTGCACTGCCGATGTAAAAACAAGTTTTGCCTGCTTAGCAGGGGTTGCCGCAGTGTTATCTGCCGATGACGATGAACATGGATCACTGAAAAGTGTTCGTCTATGCTGCCTTGTCAGGTGCTTCAGTAGATTACTCGTGCTATTGACAGCGGCTGATAGTTTTTTCTCCCCAGGACATAGCTTACATTTTACCGTAATGTTCTTCTCTGCCTGTGTCAAAAATGTGAAGTAATTGGAATATTTCCATTTGGCAAAACAGCCAATCGCTTCTGCCGAGTCCGACATCTTCCACTTCAAACAACGACACTGTTACGCATCAAACTGGCTCGAAATCACACGCAACAGCGTCTACCGCTAACGATTTTAAAGGGCCAGCGTTCACTTTTACCTTTAGATAATACATTAAGATTTTAAATTAAATAATGATTTATTCAAAACAGTTAAATTAATTTACAATATGTAACGCAAGTACATTATAAGTAACTGTAATGAAATTACCTAAAAATTAACAGTAATCAATTACTCTACTTTTTCAGTGGATAAGTAATTTAATTACAGTAACGCGTTACTTAGTAACGCGTTACACCCAACACTGCTTATACGTACTGCACAGTTAGCCGACTGTGTGTGAACAATGTTTTTATTTCATTTCGAGTTTCGTTGTAATTGAGAATCCGTAAATCTTTTATTTTCGTTTTACAATTTAGCTTAAGATGGCGGTATGTAGGCTATAGGCTATCCTTTTATCATGAAGGGAAAAATGTTTTGTTCTTATTGCACCTTTGCTGCTTATTGTTCTGTATTTACCAATAAATAGGTTATAAAAACAGGCCTATATTTTCCTTTACAATGCCGTTTTTGTTACCTAAAAAAATCTATATAATAATAACGCGGCAATAGCTTTTTTGTCAGCATTTCCCTTGTTTCTGTATGTGAACAGTCTCCATCATTTTTAGATTTTTGATCGTCAAAAGCTTATAGCGTTTTATACTGAATGCATGCAGCATGTACAGTCTATATGTAAATAGAAAAACAAACGCGTTCGTATGGGAAATCGTTTTTAACAGCCACTGTACAGTAAGCAGACTTAGCCCCCAGCTGTTGCATTAAGGCCTTACACCGGTTGGCTTGTTAATAGGCGTTTCTTGTCATTTAATCAGTTGTCAGCAACAGGGTAGTGTTCTGACATTTAAAAACATGACCCGATAAAACAACTCAAATGGAACGAAGATGGTCCGGACGTTGTGAAGGTGTTTTTCTTTATCATGGAGAGGATAATGTCATCATCCACCACTTTGATCTCATATGGACACCTAGGATTGTTTTGTTACTGAGCTCAGCGGTGTGTTTTTTTTTTCTTAGAATGTACCAAATTGTTGATTGGGCCGCTCTTAATGTTCCTGGCATCTTTCTGACGGATGTGTAGTGTTTTTGAAATCTAACTATGGTCTGTTTCACTTGCATGGAGATCTCCCTGAACCCCATGATGTGGGGTCACAGCAACAGCTTCCAAATGCAAACACCACATGTAGAATCAACTCCAGACCTTTAACATGCTTCATTTATGACAAAATTATCGATTATCGATCAGGGCCGAGGTCAGGTCATAGAGATAAAACATACTGACACATACAAAATTCTCTCTCAGGAAATCTCTCTTTAAGGACCACTGTCTCAGAAAAAATGCCTTACACTCCATGAGAGGTAAAGCCAGACACGGAGCATGACTAACAGCCAGCGGGTGGGAATGAATATGAGCTAAAGAGTGAAGAAGTGAAGCCGGACACGGAGCGGTCGTCAACAATGGTTTGTGTGTTAAAGTAACCCGGTCACAGCGCTGCCAGAGGGTTTTATGTGATGGATTGATTACAGCTCTCAGGAAATCTCACTTGAAGTTTTGCTGTAAAAAGACTCTGCAAGAAAGTGAATCTTGAGGTCCATAGTTGAGGACCGCTGTTCTAACGTAAAGACAGACTGTTTCCTGTCTTGATTTCATTTTGTTTACGTTAATCATCTCTTATGATTATTAACTATGATTTTACTGTAGTAATCGGTGTTTTTTTGTGGCAGATTCACATTTGTGTTATCACTTGTTTTCTTTAAGTTCCTTAACCATATAAAGCTATTTGTATCATATTTAATACATGAGTTTCTAGACCTCTCTCAGATCAATCTGACACGTGTCTTCCGTCCTCTGATTAATCATAAGTGCATGCAAGCCTTAGTGAGCTTTTGAATGTTATTTCCAAAATGTCTGACTTCATTTAGTGACTTTACTGACACGTGTTTGATAGAAAGAACGTTTTCGATTTTTAGAATAACTAACACTGCAAAAAACTTTCAAGGTTTCTTTGTTTTGTTTTCCAGGGCAAATATCTAAAAATTATTGAATCAAGATGCATTTTCTTGATGAGCAAATTGACCAAAGAAAATAAGTCCTGTACGGTGCTGCAGATGTTATCAGTATAAATATAGATGGCAAATCAGGGTTGTAAAAAGGTCCTATTTGAGTATAAAATCAAATTAAATGTTTTAAATGGCATTAATAATGTAGTTTTTAAAATAAACATAGATGTAATTGATAGTTCTGATTATCTTGTTATTGATCCAAAATGATACCTATAGTGTTGTTCCATCTTGTTCATAAGCCGAAACTGATAGATCTAACTACCCTGCAGACTTGGATGTCAGAGGGGAAGAACAGCAGGCAGGAGACGAAGTGAAGTTATAATAAAATGACCAAAGTTTATTGTAGAGAGAAAACAGTTGCGTTCAGATGCCCATTCTAACCCGTTGACTCTATCGCCGGCGACTTTGACTAGAAACACAATGAGCAGGTGTTATTATACCAACATAGACAGTGGAAAATGACTGCTTCACAGCATCGTCTCGTGACGTTATGAACCTTGAGCACGAGACCACTGCAAACTCATATCTACTTGTGAAGACAAAACAAATGCAGCATCCAACAGAATGTAGAATATAACAAAGAAGTGAATATAATCTATAACTAATAAATATATAGCAAAATAAAGAATAAAAGGATAAGAAAATAAATACAACACAAAATGTATGTTTGTACTCTCAAGTCAGAATTTCATCATCTTTAGACAACAAACACACACACAGGTTGCTTTTAAGAAATTCAGATCCTACGATCTATCATAATCAAAACATCACATAAACAAAATATCATAAAAATGTTGTTTGTCAATGACTTTGTCAAAAGTTCCAATAAACACTTAAATTAAAACTATATCATTTTCTGGCTATTGTTTGATGTTTCAGGCTCAGGGTTAATCATAGTAGACTATGGTTCATTTTCAGAAGGGATGAGTTTTTCCAACAAACAATATTTCAGTGCAGCTTTGTGTTGATTTAGACTCGATTACTCAGAGTTGTCCTGTTGTTTGACAGAACAGTACATCTGCGAGCGCGTATAAACATAAACGTGTAAATGCCACATCTGGTCTTGTGCAGTGAGAGACCATCTGCAGAAAACACTGAGCAATGTGACTGATGAGTGTGCACATGATTCATCTTAAAACATCTTAAAAACACCACACAGACAATTAAACAACTTTAACAT